>NC_064219.1:2425442-2728623 GCF_023101765.2 Spodoptera frugiperda | reverse complement strand
CATTAACTCATAAACTATAAATAAATCACAAAGGACAGTTGACTATGGATTAAAAAAGTAAAGTGTTAAGGATGGGACGGTTGAAAGGGATCTTTTTATATCACCCCTGGTTTCTGAGAAGGAAGTGCCACCGCATCCCTTTGAGACCATTCAATTAGCCGTGAATGGATTCATAATATACGCTCTTTTTGGTAAAAAATAGATCAACTCTTGACTTTCGGTAAAAAACACGTTATAAAACATACCACACAACATTGCATTTGTTTTTCTAAACAGAGTAGTGTCATACTTCAAATTTTATTTATTTAACTCTTTATGCACATAAGGTGGGCTTAAAATTGAGTAGCGTGTACCATGCCGTAGGCATTTTCTACCAGCAAAACAGATTTTACTAACCGATTTTAGGCTAAGGCCAAAACCACTACCACAGAATTAGAATTAGATCTTTCAATTCTATTTTGAACTCTAAATATAGAAGTGAAGAGCTCAGTATACTTAACACTGAGTTCTTCATAAACTACCACAATACACCTAATTTATTTTAACAAAGTGTTGCGCGTTCCAGATTCTCTCTATTTAGACCGAAGTACCTATGTGTATTAGTTTGACGGTGTGTCAATTGTCACAATTCACTATTAGGTCGATCAATTGCATCGCCACCTATATTTGCATATGAACATAAACAAATACAGAGTTGAACTGTATCAATTTGCGGTACATATCTCGTCGATTTCACTGGAAAATCTCTCAAAGAAAAGTTTATTATTGACAATTATTTTCTCTGAGCAATGACGAAAAATCTTATAGATTTTTTTAATGGAATGATCCGGCAACTATATACAACGCAAGCGTTGTTTTACATCGGTTTTCTGCGAGACCGTGGTATCACTCCGGTCGAGCCGGCCCATTCGTGTCGAAGCATGGCTCTCCCATACTTAACTAATGATAAATATGTAGTCCATCTTTATTATCATAATATCAGCCACGTAGCGTCCACTGCTGAACCGGAGACCTCCCTCCATAACTTCTAGATCTCCTCGTATGTTATCTATTGAAGCACACAGATTAGTAACTGTAAATCATTCAATCATTATTCTACTCCAAATTATCCTTAAAGTGTATTACGAAATTCATTTTGCAAAGTATAATGTAGGTTTTGTTTTAGCAAATACAATACATGGTTTAGTTGGACATCAAACGTCAAAGGCATCAGCCGGCGATTATATTATTTGCTCTTAACAAACTGGAACTAATTGCCGAACGCTGTTCTTGTTTTCTGGACTAATCACCGCGTAATTGGCTAATTACTTATTATTGTTATTACAACTATTGTAGTAAAATAATTCGGAATACAGGTAATAAATACTGTTGACTTTAACGTAACTGTTTTGGTTAAGATTTTTCGGTAAAACAAGGTTTGTAATATCATATTTTTTATTATATCTAGCATTAGATTTTACATATGAATGCTTAGCAGGATTTAAAATCTATAAAAGTAAGTAACGGTAGGTAGTTTCCGAAACCGATAGTCCACAGAAACTCAAATAGATATCACATTAATGATTACTAAACTCGAACTCCAAAAAAGGAACATAGCTCCAAAAAGCTTTCTCTACTCATTTTAACTTAATTACAACAGTTTTTTTATTCTGTTAAATTTTATTTTAGTTCTAAACTCCGTGGTAACAGGACCCGAGGGGTAGGATTAAAAATAGCCCGTTTTTATTCTTTTTTTAACATTAAAATTTGATACTAAGGAGTTGTTGCCAAGGGTGCTCACTGCTTGAAGATTTGTATCTCTTAATGTGAAGGCATTTGTAATGTACCATGAAGATGGGTCGGATATCATAAGCCAGATTGTCATTTCGGCGATCTGAAGACTTTATGATGTTTAAATGATTATTAAGTACTGATAATACGTCTTTACGGATACTAAGAAATTATGAATGTGAAGAGTTATTGCTGATTTCTTATCCTTATTTAAAACAAATATATTTTGTTTGTCAGCTTTTGTTTCTTCCACTCCTAAGTTTTAAATAAAACACATATTATTTTGCGTAACACATACTCCTTTCCTTACACTGTAAGGATTACACAAAGGACATAAAGTACAATGCTACCATTGTTTATGAAGATAAATCTTAACGTACACACAATTTTGGTCCTAAATCATATTTCCTTGCTTGTAAACTCAGTGTAACATGCGTGCTTACGTGTAAAGATCCCCTCGCGATAACTCGTCATACAAGGGATACATGATAGTGTGCGAGTGGCGAGTGTGCGTCGCCACCGCGATACTACTTCAAGATTACGCGCTACGAGGGGCTGGCTTATAATAATATCTTCTGATTTCTGGTAGCCTGGTACCGCAGGTGACGTAATAGTTTTCTTGCATATATTATCTTTATGAAAATACGAAAAAAATGTATGGGAACTATTACAGAAACTTTAATAGTATTCAAGCAAGTGTAGGTAGGGAGGGGTATTGGAACTATGGCTTTTATTTCATAGGAAAATCAACCTTATTTACTTGGTTATGGGTTCTATAGTATAGTGTAGATACTTACTTATTTAACTTACTTAACTGAAGATTCTTATAATTTCAAGTTCGGTAATTCATAATTACACGATGAAGATAATTTACTTAATTTTGACATGTTACCTCAACAAAAAATATAATTTGAATGTGGTTAACGTACAAATTATATTTGTGCTGGTAAGACTTATTTCACGAAATTACTCAACGCTGCGTCCATTTAGTATTTACGAGTAGTTTGCGGTTAAATGCAAACAAGATTCTGATAATTTCACCTGCACTCACACTTATTATGATAGGTACGGCAAAAATTCTACAAGCCACGACAAATTGTAAAATAAACATTACTAGGCACTTGTTGTAAACTTTCGCTACAAATATGTATTATAATTCCTTTAATTAAAAATATGGTCTTTGCTACTTAAAATAAAAGTAACAACCATCTCAAAACAGTTAATGTTTTGAAAGCTTTTGTACTTTATAAAATAAATCATGTGTATTTCTAAAAGCATCAAATACTGTCAAATTGCTACCGTAGTCTTATCAAGATGAAATGTAGGCCGCAGTTTCCGACTGCTAGACAGTGCCTTACTTGCAACACTGTTCTACATATGGACATTACAAAAATAGTCTAATAAGTCAGTAAAACTACAAAGCCGGTCGGTTGCCTATAAGAATATGTGTCGGTACAAATATAGGCAAGCTTTATGATGTGCCTTATGCAATGCTGACGGTAATCTCTTCATCTCACATGAATCAGGGTAAACATTAACTTTTCCTATTGTCTTCAAACAAGGTTGGTGTTACCGTATTTTTGGAGACTTTTTTTGAGGGCGGAATATCATATCATGTTTTCTCTCGCCCTGGGTAAAGAAAAAACTAAAAATCACCTCATTCCTACACCTGATTTTTGAGCATGAGCCCTGGCAAATCTTCCGCGACGTTTTTTAGGCCTAAGGCTAAATTGAGACTTAATGTGAACTAAGTAGCTGTTACTGACTTAAAACCACCCCGTTTCTTCTGGTTTAATTTCATGTTTGATTTAATTGACTACATTAGCTGTTGTTGCATATTATTAATGGTTTAATTTCATGTTTGATATTTGACACTTCTGTGATATAGGTAGTGATTAAACTTAATACTTATGTCCAGAAAGAGCTAAGGAATATAGCTTAGAAACTTCAATTTTATTAAACATCGCTATTGTTCTTAACTCTCATCTTTAAACCATATTAAAATCCAATAAAAATGCCAAAGATTACCGTACAGCACAAACCTGTAACTTGCAAAGTATGGACAGGACAAAACCTGTAATTTTACGCTTTAAATTTTAAAAGACAGTCCGCGGGTATTAGGGACGCATGATTTGGTAAGGGTTGGCGTTACAAGATTGTCAAGAATATGCTTAAAACAGAATTAATACATTGAAAAAATAGAATGCTGTTGTGACTATGGTAGTAAGTTCGAATAAGACAAAAAAAAGTATTTTTCAATAAATTATTTATTTAATTCTGTAATTCACCGATCTTGGAAAAATTTTCAGTTTAAAAATAGTTTTCGAGTAAAAAATGTACGCGGATGTCATTAGGTGTCCTTGTTATTAACAAAAACAAAAAGGTTACATTATTAAGACTAGGGGCGGGACCAGGAGAGCATTATCACGCGGCAAGTCTCTTCTCGCTTTCATCATTATAAGCTGTGTTTACGAGCATAGTCCTAGAGACGACTACAACTTGTCAATTGCGTTATATTTATGAGTAGAAGTGGTTACTTTGTTCCTATTTAATTAGAATTATGAATTTTGGCATTGTTATTGATAGTTAGTAGTATTAGTAGAATTTTAAATAGAACGCCAAATAAATAAATTCTTTCACTCTATCCAAGAAAACAGAATTCACCTGAGATAGTAAATTTTTCACGTTTTAAATCAATTTCTAAAGTTTACCATTTACCATCTGATTTTTTTTTTATATTAACAAAATGCCAGTTTGTTTTTTATTCAGAACCCTGTAGATAAATAACAAACCACGTCCCCATCTCCTAGTCTGTAAGGACCAGTTAATAACGAAGGTGTGTCTCGACGCCTGGCGTAATTACCTCTTTATTTCTGAAATATTGTGGCCAGCCCTCAAGGCCATCTCCTTGAGGTTACTGCACTCCTGGTAAAAAGAGCAAGGAACCCTCAGGGTATTATATAATCAAGATGCAAAATGTCAATTTAAATTTAGTGTAATTGCAAGAAAACGATTTCTGACTGTCAGCATCGGTCTTGCTTTTTACTTTTTCTAGATAAAAAAGTGCCACAAATAAAGTGTAAATGTTAATTAAGTACTAATGAAGTCTGTCCATTTGTGGCTTGCGATAGTTGGGTCGTGGGGTCATTGGTTTGAAGTATTAATGAGCAAACAAGGCTTTTGTTTAATTAGAACTTAGAGTACTTATAGTAGGCGTGGCGAGTTCGTGGTAATGTAGAACAAGATTCACACAAGAAAATTGTTTTATTAACTTTTCTATAAGGCTGAGAAGTATTTTATTTTTACCTGTATTTATTTAGATTTTCTTAGAAAAATCTCTCTAACCACAACGCAGTAGAGTTTGCGACCACTAATCGCAGTGAGATGATGCGAAACCGAATTAGATCTTCATCTTCAAATGGGTTTATAAAAGCCACATCTCGTTATCTTTAACCGCTTCTAAATTAATGTAAACTTTACAGCGCAATTTAGTCCTAAGTGATTTTAAATAACTCATAATCAACTTCATTTGCGTTTACCTAAAAAAACACTAAAATCTCATAAAATCCGACGACGCGTCCACGTCCACTACCAAACCTGTTTTGTTTACACAGGCCCGCGAGCCTGTCTATCGCGTGCCGTGGTCGCGTGCCAAATAAACGATACGAGACACGACAGGTAACCAGAACGCATGCGTTGACACGACCACCATTACAACTAGACCCACCCACCCTTCGTAACTAAGTTCATTCTCGAGTGCCAAAGGTAACACGGTGCATTGGGAAGGTTCTTTCTAAATTGGTTTACCGAGACAGGTAGAAGGCAGGTGGGACGCATGCGCCAGGAGACAGGTAAGTTCAATATTAACCTCCTCGTGTCTCCTAGTATCCTGGTACGCGGCTGGCATCTTGCCACAGGTACGATCCCAAGGAACAGGTGATAGGGCTCTCATGTGGACCTCGGTGATGACCCTATGTGTGAATCAAACACCTGACGACATGATTCATGAATAATTTTGACAACATTATGTTGTCATAAAGGTTTGTTGGGAATTTAGTCTTTATGGCGATGGGATACGGTTCAAAGTAAGATTAGAATTAATATTGGCGTTTGTAACGAATGATGTTTCTACTTGTCTCCGTTTTTAAATGGTTTTACACACGTTTAGAAATGTTTACAGGCAATTTTATTGAACTTAGCACCAAAGCAATAATTTCTCGATTTGTTATGCCTGTATCGTCCACAGCGTGTGACGGGATGTCTCATTTAATTGATATATCGTGTGATACGCGCTAGCATTGAACTTCTAACTAGATAAGTGTGGACGTAAATTATTACTTTCTGTTACAATGTGAATTATCATAAAACATACATGGTCCGGGGCTATTGTCTCTAAAAGGGTTAGAAGAGCTTTTATTAAATATCCTATTCTTAATGCATCTTCCAAGTTGTTCTAATTTCGGTTCATCTCTATAGCTATGTCGCTCTAGTAATATAATTTTTATAAGTGATATTGGAGAGACAATGAACCGTATAAATATTGATTTAG
The DNA here is from genome assembly GCF_023101765.2 of Spodoptera frugiperda. Classification (NCBI taxonomy): domain Eukaryota; kingdom Metazoa; phylum Arthropoda; class Insecta; order Lepidoptera; family Noctuidae; genus Spodoptera; species Spodoptera frugiperda. The sequence goes on along the minus strand of NC_064219.1, from coordinate 2,722,304 downwards.
TGTCGAAATTGATACTACAAACATCCTCAAACGATCATCCAAGAACTGTTTGCCTTGTCATCAATTTCGACAAAAATGTAAAAATCTTAATTTGCATAATGTTTCAATCAAGTTATAACTCCCAATCCTATAACATTAGGGATCCTAAACCCAATATTAAATAAATGAAAATAACTTGTAATCGAGAACAGACTGGATATAAAATGCAGTTGTAACATCACTGTAATAAAAATATTAGCATAAATATTCAAAGTTGCCAGTCACTGCACTAACGATAGGCTATGGATACGATGTCGGGATTAGCGATTTAAAAAAAATCGATTAGTCGCGGATGAACCTTTTAACCTGTTACACAGTTTATACACAGGAAAGTTTGTATGTTTGTTGGTTACTCTTTCACGTCTAAAAGGCTGAAGGGATCGAGATGAAATTTGGAACATTATGATCTGGAATAACACACATAAGCCATTTTTTTACCCACGTGAATGCAGACGATGCCGCTGGTAGACGCTTTTTCGAATTTCAACATTGTTAATGTATTTCTGATTTATTGATTAATTAGTTGTCTTACTAAAGTAAAAGTGTGTTGTTAACAACACGCTTAACGCAAATTTTAAAAGTAATCAACAGCTTTATATTCACTATATCGTTGGACCAGATTTATAAGTCATTAAAAGAAATATTTTCACCACCCAAATGCATCCATTCCATTACCAAAACGCTCATTATAAAACTATTTACTATGTAACGACCCTAACCCTTTCGCGGCGCGCCGAAGTTTTTACGGAACCACACACGGGGTCCTCAAGACCTCCCGAGAAGAGGGACGTGCCTCAAAAGAGTTAACTAATGACGTCGGCAAAAAAGGCCCCGGTTGAATGAAATGGGTTATTTAGGTATTATTTCTATGGGCTTTTTATTAAAGGATTGAGATGGGTGGGATGGTATGTAAACTATAAACATTGTGTAATATTTATATTTTATGATGGTAAGAGAAACTTTGTCTTTGTCAAAATACCCAAAATAAAAATTATCTGCCTAGGTTTTTTAGCGTTTTTAGCCAAAATGCGACTATATTAAAATCTCATCTAACCTTAAAAACACAGTCTAAAGACTACAATCCAGGTTGCGACATTTGACGAATCCATGTAATCGTCAAAAACACAAAAACAATAAAAAGGCGGATTCAACGTTGCCGCTTCGTGGACATGTTTCTAAGCAAGATGTAAGCATTTGTCATTTGTAGACTGCTTATTATCTTTGTCGAATACATGAATTCGTCAAATGACGCAACGTGGACAGCAGGCATTATGTTAAATCCCTGGATAAGTGTTATTACTTTGTTCTAGAAATAAAAAGCGTCATACTTTTTAAAAGATTTCACGATCAAAAAGATCAATTTAGAGCGGTTCAGCAATAAATCAGATACTAGACGATGCGTGATTCCTATAGATAGGCTACAGTGATACCTACAAACAAGATCGGCTATAAAAGTCACTATAATACTTGTATCGATAAATCAATAAATCCTACACTAATAGACTGGCAATATAGACAGTCTAGATTTCGATAGAGTGACTGTAAAACTAGGTATAAAAATATTGCATTAGTTTTACGATTGAGAAATATTTTTATTATAAACAAGAAATATGTCAGCGCAAACATTTGGTCCTGACTCGACTTGTGTGAGATCAAATTCAGCAACAAAAATAAGTTAAGTAAACGTAAGTTTTTACGTTTACGTTTTAACCTAGCTTGTATTCGTTCGTTTTTATGTAAATACAAATATGTTCACGCCTCTGTTTCATGGGGAAAGGAAGAAATTAAGCTGCACCTAGTGTGACCCTCACATACTTCTTTAGCTTCTAGGCGAGGTGAGAGACTCTCAATAGTAGATACCACTCCTATGAGGTCCGCATAAGCTTTTCTAGGACAGCCCCTTTTAGAATATCATTAAAACCTTCCTATTTTATTTTTATGTACAGTTCCTACATTACGTTACCCTCTAAAAATAAATATGTGTTCTATTAAAAAGTGCGTGATCTCACTGCGTAGGCCATAAACAAATTAAATGGTCCAATATCATCATCCTTTATACAAATGTCGCTAAACAATAAGCCATTGACCTCATAAACGAAACAAAGAAGTAGTCCCTGATATTTGGCATCCCAGTCCTAAGTTCGATGCCCGAGTCAGTCAACCAGAACGACGCGGTACTAATTGATTAGAGCCATCAAATTTGTCTAGACTTGTCCACCCGTGACCTGGCTAGGTCCGGCTAGATTAGATATCGCTAGGATTACTTTAAAAACTAATTACTATACACTGATGGTTCCGTATTATCCTCATTTAATATTGCGAAAGTGTGTTTTAATGTCTATCTTTATAGAGATAGTTGAAAAAAGAACAAAAAGGTATATTACTTTTCAACCTACTTGGATATCGGTAAGACCTAAATTACCTAAACTCTATAACCAATAGGAATCCAGAACAAAGCTAATATTAGTTTTTCACATTGGTTTAAACAGTTGGATCAAAGTTACCCCATAGTTAGGTAGCCTACATGTTCCTTTAACCACGCAAACAAAGCTGCAGGCAAAAGCTAGTCCTGGAGCTACAAACTGTCTAGCAGCAGGAGTAGAAAAGGGGTGGAACAGTAAGAATCTGACACAGGACACTCCTCCTCACCTCATACAAGACGGGAGAAGTCATTGGATGATTTTTCCCCCATCAAAAAAAAAACCGCAACAGCTAGTACATAATATTAGTCAGTTCAAGTTAATAGAAATTTATCATGAAACCAACCATCTGACTGATGACACAAAAAGCAGAACCATTTAACCGAAGAACAGTAAGATCGTGGCGTGTTTCCCAGTTAACAATAAAATTAATCAATTTGTTGATTACTGTGAGAGTTTCGTACGTAGTTGCCAATTTAAAATAACTGACAAAACTTAAGATTGTCGTTGGATTTGGATAGATAAGATGAGCGACTCTACTACTTTAGGCACGTGATCGCATTTAAAAACTAGATGCACCAGATTTGCATATTTTTTTATTTTATATTTTATGCTCCACTTTATGACGCATAAGGATTTTCTCCTGTGTCGTTGGTGCGTTTACAAACATACAATTTCACATGCACATGACACCCACAACCAAAACAACAATTTATGAATCACACAAAGAGTAGTTTCGTGCAGTATTCGAACCCGCTCGCTACACGTTACACGGCAGCTAGTTGCACAGCCGTGCAGTAAAGGTCAAGTCTTTACTTTGAAGGTTGCCTCATCGCAATTAATGACAGCAAGAATACTAGCATTACCTCCTTGACTTAAGGTCCCATGTCCCCTAGCTAGATGGGGCAGAGATCGTCCACAGAACTCCTGTGGACTAGGATAGTAGTAAAAAGTAGTAGTTAAAAAAAATCTTTGTATTTACACTCTTCAGAGATTTAAAGGCAGGATATCCATGTAAATTCATGCGTATATTGATTTAAATGCAATCATAAATAGGAAACATGAACAGCAAGTTTATTTATATAAAAAGTAAAACTGAACATGATTTATTTATAAATCTTGACATCACATTGTGGAATGCACAGTTTCGTACATCCATGAACATAGTTTTATTCAGGAAGATATACATTTCTTTCCTGTTATTGAAAAAAATGTTTAGATATACAAGTGAATGGCTATGAAGCCGGTTCAAAGTCCATTTTAAAGTAATTGATTAATTTCAGTCTCAAAAAGGATTCTCTAATAACATAATAGCTATCGTGAGACATACTAAATTAACTGAAATTCACGGAATTAATAGAGAAAAGTAGGCCAGTAGGCTGCATGACTTCGCCGCGTCTGCGCACGTTGCTCATGATGAAGAGTCCCTCTGTGACTCGAAACTAGTAGAGCTTTTCTCGATTAATTTACGTGAGTAAACCGTGAATTTTAGTTTACATAATACCTATTATTGAATTTGTAATATTAGTGAAAAATAAAATACTAAAACAATAAGACCACATTGTACATGATTGTACAAGACATTTGATTTGAATTTCTGATATATGTAAAGAGGATGCATAGCTGATATCGATAACATTGATCCTGTTGAATAACATTTTTGAATGATAGCTTTACCTTGTCGGTTCAGTGGTCACCAGTGCTACATGCAAGCACCATGTCTTAGGTTCTATCGATTCGGAAATTTGAAGTAAATATGAAATAGATGCAGATCCGCCACCATAACACTGATGATGGATTAACAGTTTTAAGCATACATATCGTAATTATGCGAATAAAATTAATAAAGTATAATACAATTCCTCTGCTTTACCATTTCGAGCAAAAAATAGGCTCCTTTTTTTTTCTCTAAAACTTAAATCCCCACGCTAGAAGTTTCTCCTGAGTCGTGTGTGCAAACATACAATTTCACATACACAATTACACCTAGACCCGTAACAATAATTTGTGGATCACACAAAGAGTTGCTCCGTGCGAGAATCGAACCTGCTACACGCTATGCGGCAGTCGGTTGCCCAGCCACCGCGTCTACCGTGTCAAAAACGCATCATGTTACGTTTACGTTCACAAGACAATGCTCCATAATATAGTTTTTTACATTTTCCAATTATCCATTACTCAAACTATTTTAGGTCTAGATTTCTTAGAATAGTCCTATTTGCTAGTTCGTTTACAAGTTCGCCGAAAAATGAGTTCGAAAAACATCATAAGAACTACGAACTGCACTTATTTAAGTAAACATCGTTTGTACTCATCGAAAATAGTTCGAGGTACTCATTTGTAGGTACTAATACATCATTAGCTATCGAGCAAACACTTAAATAATTGTTTTTACCTAATAATACCTAATTTAATTACCACATACACAATTACACATCGGTTCAATTTGATACTTTTCATCATTTTTCCATCATTCGTTTTTCATTACCGCTTCAGTAAGAACATTTACCAACTTGTACTGTACAAAACGAGCAATGTATTTGAAACCATATACGCATATACGCCGCCTATCTAAATTGGTGTGATGTTTCTATGTGTTGATAGATCGTGGGAGGCGGTATTTTAAAGAAAGTTAGAGCCCATAAGTGGGCAATTAGATTGGACCAAACAAGCCGCTTCATTAGACCTTCAGGGGTGACGTCATGTCATTGATAACTAGACTATGTTTCAAGTGGCCTATGTATGTATTTATAGTACCAGTTGGTGATTTGGTACCCACGGGTTTGTATATTAATGCGACAGTAGTACATTTAAAGGATATGTATAATAGCGACATCTAGGATTACCGAAATGAACTAATGTTTTGGTTGATTTTTGCAAGTGGAGAGTTATACTTTTTTTACATTTTACTTCTTCGTTTTATTACTACTCGATCCGATTTATCTGTATTTTACATAGTTTAACTATTACTTACTGCATTTAATTTTTACGCACGAAATCTGATCGCAAACGGCTTTCAGGCATCTCAGCTCTATATAAGTCTCTGAAGCATAAAGTGTCAAAATTGAATGAGTGCCAAATCATTTTGATGACATCGTACATTTTATTGGATGATTGGATAATTACGTATTGTTATATTTTGTTGTGACAATACCAATGGCTTGTTAACTGCTCTTCAGTTAGGACTTATTCTAGGAAAAAATATCGTCATGCTGTTATGCTAGCCTAGTATCACAAAAATAAATTCTGTTTGCGTACCCCTATTTTTTTAATAGATGAAGCAAACAGAAGAATTTTTAACATTTCGTGGTAACTTAGAATTAAGGCAGATTAAAGAAGATATTCGCAGAATCTGTCAATTATTTAATCAAACATGTTTATTAATATGACCTTCTTTCTTTAGTAATAATTATTTTGTGCACCAAACATTCTAGCTATGTAATGGACACCCATCCAAGAGCAGACATAACAAGCATAGTTCAATCGGAAACAACGCTTGCGTTGTGTAAGTGAGGTTACCGGCCAAACCCCGATTCCCCAACAACCCTTAAATTCCTAACCCCCAAAAGGCCAAAACGCAGTGTCCATGGGCAGCGGCGATTGCTTACCATCGGGTGATTCGTCTGCTCGTTTAACGGCTTTATTCCATAAAAAACCCAAATCAAGAAAACCCCAAAAAAGCACTGATCTCGTAAACTGAGTACTAGGGTCACATAACTCTGAAGATCATCATTCCACGCCAATTAAAACGCAATCTAGAACTATAAGCGAAATAACGGTCTCAAAAATAGTCAACCTATTTTCGTGTGTGACTTTATAATCGTTGTTATGACCCATAAATCAATTTGTTAGTGCTTTCGGACTAAGCTGAGCTGAGACCTAATTCCCATGCGGAATTAATAATGGTACCTAAATTGCAATTAAGATGTTGCTAGTGTGTGTCATAGAGTTTGGGAACGCATCTGGTCTGATCTTGTATTAATAATCCATTTAGGATAACATTGGGTGGTCCATTTAATTCTGAAACATATGTTAACAATACCTATCGTCACTTTACATATGTCTTTTGTTATTTTAATAAGCAATTAACTTTGGAGTTTGACCTACATACTAACCGGTTTGATCTTGATACGATTTGATTAATTTTATTTACAGTCAACAAATTCATCCATCTCTATGCTAAAATTCATCAAATTCAGTTTAGTAGTTTAGTAGACGAAGCGTAACAAACCAGTAGTCTAATTAGAGTTAGGATATCTTTACCAGCCTTCAGAATACCAAATTAGGTTTTGATTGATGACCTATAATGATCCTAATTAGTCAATCGGCAGTCTATCTTAGGGCGTTAAACTCATTAACAAAACCAAATGTCTATTAATAAGTTAACCGGCTTCCACTTCTAAGGTAGCCGTCAGGAACCTTATTTAAAGTCATCAATTCTCATCAACTATCTTTTAATGATACCGATACTGTTTATTTTATTTATTTTTTTATACATCGTGATGTAGACTCGCGTAGTAATACTGTAGACGCCGTATACCACTTGCGTAGAAGCTGCGTAGCATTCGCGTAGAACTCGCGTAGACGCCGCGTAGCATTCGCATAACCGCCGCGTAGTTGTTGGGTTGATGCCGCGTAGCACTCGCGTAGACGCCGTGTAGCGCGCACGTACTCACCGCGTGGCGTAGCAATTGTGTATATGCAGCGTAGTACTTGCATAGATAGCACGCAGATAAAGTGAAATAATTTATTCTTAAAATTCCGCATTCTAAGAAGGAAAAACCAAAGGATAACAATCCATCGGTTTTCCTTCTTCCAGATATAGTCATGTATATTGTATCCTCAAACTTTATTGTACCCAGATACAATACCTATGTATAGTTCATAGCCTTACCACGACAATAATTGTGTATTGTAAAACTTATCAACATTTCATCAGTTCTCTTATTGTATGGACAACAATACCAGGACCGCACGAATATGTAGGAGGTACGGTTAGCGACAAGCGTTAGTGTTACATTATACTCATCATCACATCACGACTTTTAATTGTCAAAGTGGTAGGCAGACATGTAGATATATACAAAGTAACAACTTTTCATAACCTATGTATCGAGTCTCAAGTAACAGAGGAACTTTAGACATTGTGTCTAAGAACTGAAAAACTACCTAACTATTCTACACAGAAATACCATTTTTAAATGATTTTCTTTTATCAGTACACTTACAAGTGCGTTCGTATTTCCTTGTAACATTTCTAGAACCTAAAACCTACATTATGTAGTCACTTCTAGGAATAACGGTCGACTGTCCCGAAGTGCCTGAGTTGCATATGTCATAATGTACCTAACTGTGTTAGGTAATGTGGTTTTTTCAATCACATGTTCGTATTGACTTTTGGATTTTAAATGATGAATCAGATGTAGAAACCGCGTTCAAATTCTCATGAATTTGTGCCTTGTTTTTGTTGGGATTTCCATTTTAAAATTATTATAGTACCTAGTACACTCAATATGTTTATCCTCCCTCTATGTATATCCTCCCCGTCATAGATAGGTAATGTATAAAGTTTTTTGTATAAGCCGATAAACGAGGAGACGAATTATCTGAGCAATCGCCGCCGCCCATGGACACTTGAAACACCAGTGGCGTCACAAGTGCGTTGCCAGCCTTTTGGGGGTTAGGAATTTAAGGATTGTTGAAGAAATCGGAGATTGGGAAAATTGGGAAGGGGGGGAATTGGACCTCCGGTAACCTCACGCACTCAATTGACACACAACGCAAGCGTTATTCCACATCGGATTTCTGTGAGGCCGTGGTATCACTCCTGTCAAGCCGTTCCATTTGTGCCTAAGCATGGCTCTCCCACACTTAATTTTAAACTTATTTTATCAATCCATCTAAAATTTATGTAAAACCAATAACTTGTAAATAAGAACCGATTAGAACTGCACACTAAAATACAAATATGGCGTCAATTTGGTTAAATATTTTACGCAACGTAGCAATAAAAGTTGGGCCTAGTTTCACGACTGCTATAAATCAATTTTACAAATATAGCTTGGACTGTAATTCATGTATAACATTTTAGGATCGTTCGTCAGTTCGTCACCCACACGCCACACTGTCCGACTTTCACAGTCTTTGTATTGCTTAGAGAAACTCTTTATATCCTAGCATAATACAGATTTAAAAACATAGTATACATATATTATACTCGCTTCTTTATCTATGAGGAAGTAGACAGTGTGTTAAGTCTTTGACTGCCAATAGAAAACTGTTGAAGCCAAATCCTCTGCTAATGTTGGTCACATGGTGATCACCACGGCGTTCAATGTGTTAAACATGGACCATTTTGAGTATATCCCGTATTTTCTAAAAATATCAGCAAAAATCATAGTCTCTACATTACTAACTAAAAATCACGGTTTACTCACATATATTAATAGAGAAACGCTCTACTAGTTTCGTATCACAGAGGGACTCTTCATCATGAGCAGCGTGCGCAAACGCGGTGACGTCGCGCACCCTACCGCTTAAAGTAATGTAATATTTAACAACTCTCGTTAAACACGTTAATGGAAAGTATAGCAAAAAGAGTGTCGCAGGGAACGGGTTAACCGTAACATGTTGCTAAGCAAATAAATAAAATAATGACGTATTCAATAACTGTTACGGTCTAAATTGTGAATGTTAATCCTGCCGCCCACAGCTACTAATATAGGTAGGTACATATGTCACCGACCGAATCTACATCTTAAGCCACTTTTATAATCTAACCTAAACGAGGCTTACAATAAACTATCCGACGGAAGCTTGTTCCAACACGATATCCTATTGTTCAAGGTGATTTTTATAAATTATACCATTGATGATAAAATTGTGCAAAGTTATTTCCATTGTTGTTACTGTAATGCTATTTTTTTACGTCAAGCATTTCATTCACTGCCTCAGTGAAATGGTCATAAGTGCGGCTGCCGGACAAGAGGTCTTGGGTTTGATTCCCGGATCGGGCAAAGTATTACTGAGCTTTTTTCGGTGTTTCGAAAATTTCTCAATGGTAGCACAGAATCTGAAATTGTCCTCAGTATATGGCAATAGGCTCACCCCCTATTACATGGAACTTATAACACAAATGGTAAAAAGTGAGTGTACATTGTATAGCGGCATTACGTGCCTGTAATGAGCACAATTTTTGTCCCGTTAGGGAATCCCCTATCTTCACAAAAGTAGCAAACCTAACTATCTTCACTATTACAATGTCAAACAACTACTGTTTTTATTAAACCATAAAAACTCTCATGAAATAAAGTCATTACCTACATACAAACATATCTCCTGCCTTCACCCTTCCATTCCAACACACACGTCTCTCGCCACAATAAGACCTCTTTCTCCAACAGTCAAGTACACTCCAGCCATAAAGTTTAACCACTCAATCGTAAAAGATGTGAATGTACCCATACACGGACGTTAAACGCTAACGTATTGACAATTGTCCTCTTATAATAAAAATCGAAAGTTAAAACATCTGCACAATTTTATAGACCGATCATGAGACATTTTATTATGATTGATGAATGTCTTGGCCGTGACTTTGTAAGCGGATAAATCTTGTTTTAACCAGTTCACGGTAGAATTTTTAGGTAATTCTTTCGTAGTAGATGTGACGATGGTGACGACTGCACAGTTAGCGCAGTGGCTGGGCAATTGCCTCCCGTGCAAGTCGTGTAACATGTCGCGGGTTCGATTCCCGCACGCATTACGTGCTCCACAAATTATTATTCCGGGTCTGGGTGTCATGTGTATGTGAAATTGTAAATTTCTAAACGCACCTACGACACAATAGAAAATCATGTGGGGAAACGTATAATAAAAAGAAAAAGGAAAAAAAAATTGTTACTATCCCTACTCCTCTGGCAAGTGTCGTAGAAGTAGACTTGGAGACTGCACTTGACTGGAACCAGACAAAAGCGTATCTCTGATAAACCTTATCCTATTAAAGTGATCCTCAACCTGTCCACAACGCGTGGAGATTGTTACGAGACATCTTATAAAAACCAAGTCCAGCAGCGAACTGTCTATGTTGATGACTCACAGACGGCTAGTGTTATACCTAAACAGCCTACATGCCAAATATCAGCTTTCTATGACCAGTTTAGGCTATACATGGTCTACCAGTCATGAAAAATGGAAGACTTTTATACATATGTATAGTCAAAGTTGACTTTGACTTGAGTCAAAGTCAACATTATTTATTTCAAATAGACGGAGAAGGCACTTTTGAACGTCAAAGGAAATATTACAATATTAAAATAAAATTGTGTGTCTGTCGGTTTGTCCTCTAGTGAAGCTATTTGCTCGTTCCAAAGTGTATATTCCTATGAAGAGGAACGAGCAATAGATATCAATATAACTACTTAAAATATTGTAATGTGTATTGTTCCAGCTGCCGGGCCTTCCAAATACCGAATGACACATCCATTCTCGAGTTTTTCCTTAGTAACTAGTCATCTACCGATTTTATTATTGATTAAAATATCAAAAAAACCGTATTACACATAGGTACACTAACAAGTGGAACAAGACATCATGATATTCAACCCGACAAGTAATTAAAATTTTTAATTTTAGATATGTATCTAGACTGTAACTGTGAAATGTCTGAAATAAGGACAACGATACAAGATAGGTTACATCCAAGATTAGGAATTAGAAGCTTTAAAGTTAAACCAATAAAGTCCATTTTCATTCAGTGCTATATTTCATTTTTACATGTCTTCATTAATTGTTGCTGTCGAAAAATAAACTGAGACTGCAATTAAATAAAATTGTTTTTTGTATAACTAGTCATGACAATAACGACTTGCTGTACAAATAAATATAATCTAGATTCCAAACTATAATCAACTTTTGATAGTACAAAAACATATAATTATCTTTGGCTAATCCGTGAAATAAGAATGAATTCGGCATATCTTCAATTGCAATTTGCATATTTTTTTTAAGGGGGTTATAATTATCCAACGACTTGGAGTGACTCTTATTGACTAAAAACCATCCCGTTCCACCTCCTGCTTTTTAAGTCGGAGCCTCGGTAAACCCGCTAGGTAGTCCGCAGCTCCGGATCAATGTAATTTGGATATATGAACATAATATGTGATTTAAAAATTATAACATAACAACCATAGAGTATGACAATGAACAAAACGTAGAGCCATGAAATTAAAAACCATTTTTTGTTTATGCTCGAGCATAGTAACAGCTGAGAATCGTACAGTTCTTTTTTTGAATGTTTATTTTTCTTTGATGTTTTTAGCGCGAAAACGCAGGCCGTTTACGATCGCACCGCGCCCTTTGCCAACTCTCCTGTTCCGTACGAGATATAATAAACGAGTAGCAATAATAATCACACGTTTTTATAGATACATCTTTATTTTAAAAAGTTGAAATGTTCAGAATGTTTAGATTATAATATATGTTAGTCTAAACTAAAATAATGTAACATGTGTAAAAAACATCATTTCATATTCTAGACAATTTTCTCTGACTTTTACAGAAGACAGTTACCTAGACGTTGTTTAAAAAAATCCTACCTTATTATAATATAAACAAGAACCTATCTATACTCAATCCAGACTTCCTAAAGCTATCTAAAATACAAAATGGTACCTAAACATTTAAATTAAGTGACTGAAAAAGTATGTTGCAAAAGTCTTAACTAAACGAAGCTCAGATGTAAAAGCCATTGTATTTGTCATCAGGCAACACTAAATAGCCTCGGGGCAACACTCTCATAGATTCACAACCGTATTATGTAGGCACTAGCGCGAGTTGAAGACATTCACCTCGCGGCCGTGGGTGCACGCGTAGGAACACTAAAAATCTGGATATGCAATCAATCATCGACTTAAACCAGGGCTGGCCAATACTACAGTTTTTCACTTTTACCTCCACTACAATTTATTTTCTTTAAACAATTTATGATCTGCAGCATTTTGACGAGAATATATAGCAAGTTTTAATAGAAATACCATCTAATATTATATTGTTTATTTTACACGTCGATCTTTCATTAACATTAGGAAAAAAATTGTTTTTGAAAGAGAGTTTTCAAGATCGTTCACCCTAGATTTTCTAGATAGTGAAATTCAGTTTAGAAAATAGATTCGGCAGTATTATTATTAATGGCTTGTACCTACCGTACGTTGTATGCTTTATTTTTAAGCGATACGCAACTTACGCCATGTTTTATTTTACTTTTTATAGTGGTCGTGATTCAGTGGTGATTAAAAAGCAGGTGTTATCACCATGTTTACTGCTAACACTAATAGGTTATTTACACTGCAATAGGTGACTGGCTTATCAAGATCGACAAACGAATATATAAAGGATTATAGAAGCTATGTTAAAGCATTTATTTGGATGTGTTAATTCTTACTCTTCATTAAGAACTCCAAACTTTATTTAATCTGGTAATCACTTCTAAAGATTGACAATAAAAAATCATTTTTATTTCATAGGAATATCCATTCCAAGTTTTCGTTTTCTATAATCCGTGTAACAATGAACTCATCAGTCCTTTTAATTTCGCGTACGACACTTGACGATGACGCCAATGTGACGAGTGGGCTCCACACGAACTAATCAGATTACTTCATTATAAAATGCGAATTAAATTGCATGACAGACGTTTTGAGGGAGATTAATGATACTGAATGCGATTACATGACATTTTTTTATCCGGAACGACCTTATTATTAACACATTTGTCAATTTGTCACCTGTCCAAATTAAGGGCTTTCTGTTTTTGAGTATTTAACGGTAAAGTACAAAGATTATCAATCAAATACTTCATATTTTCTATTATATTCTAAGCTAGACACAATCTTGAATCCTTTCCACCTTAATATCTCTTTGTATTCGTAGAAAGAAACGCTATTGTAAATGACTGAGGCGTAGCAAATAGTAGCGAAATTGACACAAGGATTTCAATACAAAGGCATGTAGGCGTTTTACTTTCAAATCATTCAATTATATAGAATTTGGTCACACACACTTTACTTTTTTCTATTGGATATACATAAAATATATAGAAGTAGTAAAATGACGACACACTAGCAAAATAAGAAAAAAATTAAAGTCTCAAAATGGCTAACATTGTAGCAAAGTACCAGGGAAACATCAGACATGAAGAGTTTATAACCAATGCAAACAAACGAATGTAGTTCTCAGAGAATTCGAACATTCAAATTCAAAATGTAATTTTATGCAATCACACGTATTTGAACTTCATTGTTTTTATGCATTCCTGGTAGCTGTGGTTTCGATAGTTTGATATTATTATTTTAAACTTGTGATGGGAATGATAAAAAAAATAGGAATCACTTTTCCACCTCCTAAAGTCTTATGAAAAGTCTAAATAAGAAACTAATGTTTCTTATTCTATTAGACTGGTAGACGTTTCTCATATTAGTCAAAACATAAATTAGTACGTATAGAAAAGTTTGTCAACACTTAGACCGTATCAGTAAGAATCTCGTCGGCTTTCTCTAATCAAAGACCAGAAAACAACAGCTGTCCTTTTAACTAAAATGTATCGCCAAAGAAACTAAGATTATGGAGATTAATACGCGGGACTTAGCGAAAGCCATTAATAGTAATTGTCTCTATTGAACCGCGTATGTGTGTGTTTAATTAGTAAATCGATGTCATCACTAATATAATCAAGACAGTGAAACAATTAGTCGATTCTGAGGACGTTGACAGTTCATTAGTTTTTTGGATGAGCTAAATAGTAATCTTGTAACGGTCTTGGTGTTAGGCGTTTTAGGCTGAAGTATTCTATAAATAGCAAAATGGAATTTTTTGTGTGACTCACTAAAAATAGTTTCATGTTCTTTTGACTAAAGCAAGTTAATTTAATTGTTTTGCCTACCACAGTCAGCGAAAACAAACGGCTCAGCCAAAGAAATAGGCTTTAAAATGTAGTATTTAATAGTTAGTACTCATTTCTGTCATATGAGTATTGACTAATGTTGTAATCAGGCCACATAGAAGTGTTGTTGCGGAGATCTTGTGTACCTTAATAGGTTGAAAGCTTTCGATGCGAGAGCAAACAGAGTAACTGTTTGCTGGGTCAACGAGGAACGTACATAGAGCAAATAGTCACGGAACTATGATTTGCACTTTGATGGTGGTTGCTTAAAAGTGTTTTTTTTATTATTATTATTCTACTATTCAGATTTTAGATTATTTCTTTGACATAGGTAAACTTTGTTGGTTTTCAAACTTGATTCCAGAAATCCTATTATTACTACGATCAATGATTTAAGAATTTTTATTTAAATTACCGAGCCCCAAAATATGCCAATGACTGTATTATCAATACCAAAACATCTACGAGGATAATACGTAATTATTATTACCACCCATACAATAACATTCCAAATAAACTAAAACACGGAAGCATTATTTCATAGTGGTATGATTACACGCGCCAGATCACGCGATACTGTCCAAAAACGCTATCAGCGCCATCTACACACCAAAAAAGTGCGGCGGAACAAAAAATGTCTGGCATCGAAGTTCTAATCGATCGAACATTGTGATTATTTAACGGTTATTTTTAGCGTATTGCTGTGCGAATGCTAATCGTTAGTCGGCAGACGCGCCGGCGTCGACGCCGCGGGCGGGCGGGCCTCGGAAGCGGCGCGCGCGCACCGCATCTGCATCACACCTCTTTACATAACTTAACATACACATAAATAAACTTTTAATGGAAAACTATTGGGAAGTTTTAAAAGCTTTGTGAGATGTTGTTACTTTATTGTAACATTTAATGTTAAGACAATGGTGAATGATTAATTGCAACGTTTTATTGAACTCAGCGAGAGCTACAATAATTATGTATACTCATACTATCTAGTACAACAAGTACATTCTGCTTTAAGACTTCAAGAACATTTAAAAACTGACTTCTAGAATGGAATAAAACGTAGATATAATGGCGCTCATATTTTGATTGAAAGATCAATAAGCCAGCATTGATGATAGTACGACTAATGCGGATTATTTATGTTGAATATTCTAATTCTGAGAGGAACACAATTGTTTTACTGCAAATATTTTTTCCAGTATTGATGAATGACAAAAAACTAAATTCTCACCATTCGCATGTCAATAAAACAGTGAGTTATGTTCGCGGCAGAAGGCTTAGCATACAAACCGCACGCTACCCACATTGGTTCACAAAACAATAGCTACACCCGATGTATGTACTTATTAATATTCGATGGGGACAGGACTTCGATAAAATTTATTATAGTTTATTATTAGGTGTATTGTCATAGTGATATCATGGCGAAATTAAATGCATGCGCCAGTGGCGGCCTCTTGCGCACGTACATGTAAATGACGCTTAACGGTTAGTTTATTGCGCGGGAGTCGTGTTGCAAATGTCTATGTTAGTCGTGTAGTATGTTGCAGCGATGTTTCTGTAGTTGCAGTGGCATGTTTATTGTTTTAAATTGTCCAAGTTGGTGGTCAAATGGGTAAATGATGTTTTGTAAAATTAATGAAAACTTTTGTAGAAGTTAAGTTTTAACAATATTTTATGAGTGGTATAAAGCAGAAGTATACGTAATTAATGTAAAAAACACTCAATAAGTAAACAGTTAAACACCAGTCAGTTAGCCACCACTCAGGAGCTGGCCCATATTTTTATAATAACTATCGTGACACATAGGTACTAAATTAACTAAAAAAATCACGATTTATTCGCGAACATTAATGGAGAAAAGCTCTACCAGTTTCGAGTCACAGAGGGACTCTTTATCATGAGCAGAGTGCTCGCACAGCCTACGAAGCTGGCCTATTTGCCTTATTAAGACCGAATAGTTTTTCTGGTCGTCTGGAATAGCGGACCTGAATTGCGTCAGTTCAATAAAACTTTGAAGATCAATATGAATAGAAAAAATGTACATACCTATATGAAAAATACATTTAATTTTACTCCCTTACTGTAATAACAAGTGAAGCTTTCTCAGCATCAAGTCCGTCCGTACACATGTCCGTCAATTCACAGCTAATTGACAGCGTCGCGTCGTGTCGGTCGGATGTTACCGACCGTGTCGGATGTGTAGCCCAACGCTGACAATTTATGACTGCTGATTACTAGGAAGTGGTTTCGGATGTCAGGATGTCGGTGAAATGTACTTTTTGTTTTAATTGTTGCTATTTCATTTGTGGAGGGGAATGAGGAAATGAGAGAACCGTGTAATTATGCAAAATGTATTTAGTGTGTTAATGAAAGATGTTGCTTTAGCGGGAAAGTCCGATGTTTTCATGGTTATATATTTGGATTACTACATGAAACGGTTGAACGAATAAATGAAACCCACAAGTTTCATAATTCAATAATAATGTTATCTTAAAATTATGACATTCACAAGACGCAGATTTTCCTCAAAACCGCAGCAATGGAATGTTTAACAAGACGTTACAACAAAGTTTACACCTAGGTTACACAGGACCGAATTTAGAACTAGTGTTTTTAATATTAGATTTATTCTTGGTTATATACATATTAATAAATTCAGAATACTTAAAAATAACCGCCAATTTTGTATAATATAAATGAATGAAAATTGTTATTAGTATTAAGACGTATACGTTCGAAATCCTCTAAAAATATGAAAACATGTAACTGAATCTACATAAAAGTATTTCTTTACTACTATTAATTATTTAACAAAATAGTTTTTAATGTTCCTAAATCTGGACCTAAAACAGTAGACTATACAAATACTAGAATACTAGAAACGGATTAAAGAAAGCAGCATACAATTGGCGACACATGGCAACTAAACACGCGACCTCTTACCTAACACCCGAGCTAACTGTTCAGTTACACAGAGCTTCATGCAGTAACTGTCATATTGTTACTACTATTATATTTACTTGAATGAGTATTTTCTATTTAAAATAGTAGCAAATGTTTGTGTTTAGCTAGAGGACATCCAAAGGATATATTTTTATCGAACTGCGTCGTATCGTCACGCTTTTTATCCCCAAAGGGGTCAGAGGTCCATTAAGGCACGTAATACCGCTGTACAATATACAATCATTTTTCACCATTAGTGTTATAAGTCCCATGTATATGGATTGTATAGGGATAATAGTGTACAAGCTATAGTTCTAGATAAAATAATCTACAAGACGGAAATTAAAATAAAAAAGTTGTTATATACCCTACTGCAAGCACGGTAACATTGATGGCGCTGTAGTCGAATAAAATCCACTATATGTAATGCAACCATTTGTTTTTAGCTACAATGTTTAAGTTCAAACAGTTAGATGTTGTACTCCTGTACAGTTGTCATATTTAATGTGTATATGTGCGACTGTTTGTATACCAACGTCTCGCAACACTTCACGTATAGCGAAATGTAGAGAGAATTGTGCAAACAGTGTTGCATCTGTGTACAATTTATTAACTAGCGAACAAACTTCGCATAAGTTTTCGATAATTTCTTTTTATACAAACATACATTCAGACCAGATAAGATTATTTAGACACCACTAACAATTAATAAAGGAAAACTTTGTGAGGAAACTTGGGCTTATAATTTCCAATTTTATATTGTATATATGTGATTAATGCTCAAAAATTGTCAGAAGAGGCCTTTGGTTTGCAGTGGCCACTTATAGGCTGTTAAAGTGTGTGAATGTAATGTGAAATGTGCATATAAACATAACACTTGTCTCTAATGGGGGCAGAGGCAATGGAACGTCATTTTATTTCATTTTCATATTATCTTCATAATTATGCTAGTCTGGAGTGTCTGTAGAAACGACTCATTTTCTATAAAAAATATATTAGTTCCTTCATAATTCAAACGTTTTCAAACATCTATTAAACAGTTTTATTCTTCAAGCTAATAATTTATTATGTACAAAATATGTTTCCGACACTAAAATCGTAAAAATCGACATTACGTCGTTGTTCCAACAAATCATGGGCAACTGTTTATTGGCAAAGATCGAAGTTTCGCGGCTCCCTTTGAGTTGGCGTGCTCACCTGTTTATATTCCACTCGTAAACCATCAGCGTTTGTTTAGTACTTCCAAAGAATTCGCGGCTGAAATAATCTGAAAGAATTTAAGAATTGTTTATTCAAAAATTCTTAGCATTCCTTTTACCTAATCCGGACCGGATACATGACTGATTTTTATTTAAATGTCTGTTTTGTAGATTATTTTATAACATTAGATACGTATTTTTTATTTTCTTTCGGAAACAAATACTTACTTTCGAAGATATATCGATTTGAAATATCGCATGACGTCAGTTCTATTTTATACGCAGATATTACGTACGGTACTTGCTTCCACTCTTAAACTTTAATTCCTTGTTTATAAGTATTGTTTTCTTATAAAACAAAGTAAAAACATCCTTGTCTAATTAACTGGTAAAAAAGGCTTTGTGTATTTCACGACATGACAAAACAGGGGGCTACTTTTCAAATATTTGCTAACTATTATTATCGTACAAAAAACTCGAAAGATACTTCTTCGATTCAAAGGTACTATGACCTCATGATGAACATTCCAGCTTTCAATTTGCTTAATGTAAAATGCAAAAAAAGATCTGCTAAATCACCCACACAGTTAAATCATGTATAGATATCTATATGTACATAAGTAGGTAGGTACACTAAACTACAACTAATAGGTATCTATATGTACCTAAGTAGGTAGATACGCTTAACCTGACAAGTGCGTGCATCTTGACCTCATTCAAATATTTGGTTAGCGTAACCAGAAGACCAAAAACGCAAAACAATACATGCATAAGTATCCATTATAATATTATTATTCATACCGCATCAATGCACTTTGCTAATCAAGCCAAATAATGAGGACTTGCCGAATAGATCTATGTCGTAGGAGAACATACAAGTTGTGTTTATGTACGGTTAACCTAGAATTAGCAAACCCTCTAATATAGAGAAGGCCCACACCATAGCCGACTACTATCACGGTATTGGTTGTTGACGTTCATAGAGATAAATGTAAAAAATATACTGAAACAAAGACATCTTTAAATAAGTATCAGCAAACAACAAAGCAAATACTGGCGTGAATCTGAAATACTAAGGGCAAATTTCTGAAATATCTGAATCGATTTTACTAATTATTCTTTTCTATTGTGTTTGATAGAATTTAAATATTAGTAGATGGCAACTTATCCACAAAAAAAAAGATCCACAGAAAAATCCACAAAAAGTCGAAAGATTGAGTTCAGGTAGTATTGCTGCTATAGTACTGCTAAGCAACTTCAAAGTACTAGATTATCCTGCAACATTTTTATTTGTATAATAACTATTTTAAAACATACTAAAAATCACCCTTAAATTAATGGAAAAAAACCTAGTTTCGAATCACAGAGGGACTCTTCATTATGAGCAGCGAGCGCAGACGCGGCGACGTCGCGCAGCCTACCCTTTTTTAATCCTGCGACATTTGCATATAATTATGAAGTACAGGATGTTGAATCGTCTCAAAAACTTATTAGTGAAACTTAACTACCTCCATGACTCACTATTGACATGTAATTGTGCATTCGTGACATCAATGGACACATTTGCATCGCTATATTTAAATTGGTGCGTGATCCTTGGTGCCCAACTTGTGGAGTGCTACCCATAGTCGCACGGAAGTTGGTCCTTTTGAGATTAACCTTCAATGTCCTAGTGTTTGAAGATCAATTGTGATGTAGATTAGCTGCTAGATTAATGTGTGGTAAACAACCTAAATTAAGGCTTGAAACTCGTATTCAAGGAGATTAGAGGGCCCACTAATTATTATCTGATCTCCTATAAAATGTATTAGAAGTTTTGGCTAAACTGTTAATGTAGACCCTTATTATCTCTAGTGTAGGTACTGTGGATCCTGGCTGACAGGAGTTACAGTGCTCGGAAAATTGTAGCGGGTTTGTCAAAGTTTAAAAAAATGCTCTATGCTCTACACAGTCACACCCCTAAATTATGAACCCAATCAGAAACAAATAAACATAAAAAAAATCTATTGATTTATTAACAAGATTAAGAATGTGTACCTAATTTGACTTGACTTTGATCAATTTGACTTCAGGGAGGGGATAAAATTCCAATTACTAAATAAAAATGGTTAAAAAGAACCTTAGCACCACATGCTCCACATAAATTCCCATTTCCACATTCATGAACCACGAAGTAATCCAAGCTAACCAATTAACAGTATTAAAAGAGTAATAATGATTCGTGATTCCTAAGATTACTGTTGCATTAATTAAACTGGTGTAACTAACTACTTAACTGTCGGATAAACCTGCCTTTGTTTGGCAACGGATGGTAATTAACTCATTCCTTTCATCCCGGTCCTTAGGTCCGAGGACCCGTGGGATCCGATTGAGATTTGAAAGCGTGAGTCATGGAATTTGGGCGGTGTCATTATTAGTAGATATATCGTACGTCTTAATTTTTTCTTGGATTATTATTTTTTCGACAGTAATGTTTGATATTTTGAGCAGAGTCCAATAAAATTTAAACTCAACACAATAGCTTTCGGAATTGGATTTCAAAGTTTGGACTGAAGGAGAAAACGAATAACCTTATTCAATTCAATTCCAAAAAATATTAACATAAACAAGTATACATCTGAGTTACGAGTCTAGGTAGAGTTAGAACCAAACTTTTGAAGAAATCTTAAAATATTTAAGCAAAATAATACAAACGTTACTCGTAGTATGCCCAGAATCCCGCTGACGTCTATAGCTTGTTCTATTACATAATAGAGATGTTATCAACAGTAACACGAAGGTACAGTTAGCCGCCTGAGTCCTTTATCAACCATATTTATCTACGTTTCGGTGTTCGACAGATGACAACAAAGATTTAGTTGTTGATTAAACTTTTATTTACGTCCTATTACATTTTGTAATTGGTCCTCCGATTGTATTGGAGAGGCGAGGTTAAAAACATTATAAGATTTGTTTTGGATATTTAATTAATTTATAGATAAACTATTTACTTGAATAATTTAAAATTGTCTGATAATTAAACTTTTATGACTGTAATTATCATCTAAGGAAACATCAAACTACTTCCTCTTGCCTCACCCAAGGCATCATTGGTTGATTTTCCCCTCTCAAAAAGAGTGTGATATAGATATTTTATTGTATTGAAAAGTCGAAATAATTTACTTAAACTACCCAATAATCCTCAAATTGGTTGTTTTATATTATGTTTAAATAAGCTTGTCTATAGACTCGATGTTATTGACGTGACTTTGGTGATTATGTTCGCTAATAGCAATATCTATTTCCACCAGTTAACGGATGTGATATGATAATTTGATTAATAATTATTATTTTATGGTTTTACCCAGTTTCATAAGCTTAGTACCTAGTATCCAAACGTAGTGGACAGATGTAAATGTTCCATTGATAGATAGATCTCCTCTCAAAAATGAAAGCAGACCATCTCCGTTTTGTAATTATTGGAAAAATAATCATATTGTTTGTTTGTTTGTTTCAGATCGCTGCTACTAGCAGTAATCGTATTAAGTAATTGTATAACATGGACGGCTTCGAGACACCATTACGCACACAATGTAAGTACATATTTATCAAATTAAATATAATATAAACAGAAAGTTTTTTTTATAGAACAAACCAGTAAACGTGTAGACTTGATGGTAACAATCGCCGCCACCCATGGATACTTGATACACCAGAGGCGTTACAAGTGCGTTGCCGGCCTTTCAGGAATTTAAGGGTTGTTGGGGGCCTTGGGAAGGCGGGAATTGGGCCTCCGGTAACCTCACTAAAACAAGGCAAGCGTTGTATCACGTCGGTTTTCTGTGAGGCCGTAGTATTACTCCGGTCTAACCGGCCCATTGTACCGAAGCATGGCTCTCCCGCACTAATACTGCCCATTCAACTAGTCAAAGCAAACTGTAATAACGATCGATGAAAGGTCATCGTCATTTCTCCGACATGCTCAATTCGCACTCCATAAATCTATCATTTAGCAACAACAACAATCGGAGCCACTGTAAGAACAAATCCGATCCGATGGCACGGAGCACCGACCGCTAAACGCTTAAACCTTGACATTGGGTCGCGGCCGGCTCGGCCACGAACGCGGGCAATCACCATACTTTATGACACTAAGTACCACAACTATATTTCAATCATCGACCATCACATCCCATTAGGCACATGACATTTATGGCCGCCAAAACAATAATAGATGAGTTCTGCAAATAAAAATGCAGTTTTAATATTGTTGTCAATTTATCATAGACGATCGAGATCTATTGATTATGTAGTGATTCTAAACTAACAACCATTTATTTATATTGTTTACGTGTGCTACTTTTTACTGAACGATGCTAAAATTAGAAGTCATCAAAGAATCTGATAGAATAGACTCGATATCGATTTGGTCCTTACGTTTTGAAAGGACCAAGTTATTTTAATATGCTCCTACCAGCGCAAGGCTCTATCTTGCACATGCTGAACTGGTCCCATTTCACATCGTCAAATCTCTGCATAAACTGTACCTGCTTAACATTGTTTTTTTTTTCGTGTGAAATAAATTATTCTCTCTCTCTCTCATTTGTACTCGCGTCTCAAAGCCCCTAAATAACTTTGAGACCAATAAACCAGTTCATCGATCACTAAAATTAAAACAGTCATAAACTAATAAACGTAACGTTACTACAATCACGACTAATGTTTCGTTGGATGTCGGATCGGCCGCTGAGTGACGCATCCAGCATCTGACGAAGTCTCGTGTCAGCCACAGCGTGAGATCATGGGCCGACCCGTTGCGTTACTTACAGATTTAACGACAGGGCTGTGAATGTACCCATACATATATTTTTAAGTGTTGTGTGTGAACTAGTGAACATACCTACTGGCTGAAAACACCATTACAAATTCTAAATTAGATATTATAACTGGTGCAAAGTGAAAGCATTTTTATCTATATTAGACATGTGCCCACACATACTCCGTCCGCGCGGATGTCGGTCTAGTGAACATATTGTTTTATTTCTCCATTTTGAGTAACTCTGACAATGACATCTTATAAATATACATTGGACCCAAATACGGCTAGTCTATATTGAAGATTTCACTGCAAATCATTTATTTTGATCGCCAATCAGTAATGAGAATTGCTATTTTTTTAACTAAAGAAGTTGCAGTCTAAATCTATGAACAAAATAGAATTTAGCTTTACCATTCTGCAAGCATAACTCTTGGTTCAAAACATGAAACACCTATGTCCGAATCGTGATGGCATACCCGGAAAATTCTGAATCAATTCTGCATATCGATATTTATAGAACAAACGACAACATTAATATTTCATGGCAGGATCTTTATGACGAACACGTCCATTGCATTCATACCTAGACGGAATTTTAGATGTCTATTGACATACAAAGTAGGAACATACTAAAAAAATATATATAGAGTGACAGCCCTAACCGAAAGTAATAGAAAAACATCAGAATAGTCATAAATCTAATCAGGGTTGGCGCCTATTGATGGGCGGCCGCTCCCCCTCCCCCTTTCAGCTTAGTCCTATTTCTGTACGTATGACTTGATGATCACCATACGAATTTATCATTTCTTAAACTGTGTCTTTTGTAATAGATTATTTTTGGAACGATTGCTTGCTAAGATGGCGCCAGTACGATAAATCATGAATATCAATTACTTATTTTGTCATCTAGTTAGTAGTTTTTGTCTGAACATGTGTCATTCGCAAAAACAATATTATTTCAGATGCTAATGTTAAGAATGCTGATTGAAGCTTAAGCCTCGTCTCCACTAGGAACATTTGTCCTTGTCGCACAGTCAACAATGTCGCGGCGATGTCGTCTGACGTCGCCCGACATCGCCCGATGTCTCCGGGGACAAATGTCGCTCGACAAATGTTCCTAGTGAGGACGAGGCTTTATTGCTTGATACATTCCAATCAGTTTACCCATCCAGCTCCTCCACTTATCCACTAAACCAAAGACACGATCTCCTTCCAACATTAACGAACGTAAAGTTTACTCAGTTCTCAATAAATGTTGTCAATACGTGTGCTCTACTCGAGTAATTAAACTTGAATGGCGCGCGTTTCCTGTTGTCGCTTGTCGCCGACAGGTGGCGTGTAGAGTGGGGAAATGAAAATAAACTGTCACCCACAGCCTTGTCTACACTTAATCAACGAGTACCTTCGCTTTGTATGCCTATAGAGGGCCGGACTTGGGAATTGTCGGTGATGGTGTATTCGTCGTTTAATTTAATATTCGTATCCGTAGTCTCCAGAACGATTTGCCTGTCAACAAAAAATTAACGCTAATCCAAAACCAACAGAGTAAAGCCAAGAAAAGGCTTTACTCGCAAGCTTTAAGAAACTACTGGGTAAACAACCTAAAAAAAAACATAATTTCTTTAATACTAAATTAGTAAATCAGTTAATAATTATGCATCTGATAAAGCCAGTAAATATCTTGATTTAGCTCATGAGGTTGTCGACATGTGGGATGTAGATTCAGCAATCAATGTGCCGATAGTCGTATCTGCCAATGGCCTTATAGCCAAAAGCCTCGACCAACACCTGAGTAGGCTAAAGTTAGATGGTTGGATCAAGAGCCTGATGCAGAAGGCAGTACTTCTGGACACGGCGCGTATTGTCCGGAAATTCCTCTCTCTTGAGCCCTGACCACCGGTAGCTTGGATTTATCCCGTTGCTGGTGGGCTACTGCTTTTTATATTTTTAAATGTTTTATTTTTTTCTTTTTAATTTAATATTTAAAAATGTAACAAAAGTATAAGAAATAAATGAATGAATCAAAATGCATCTGATAACTTGTACCGACTCAAAGTCTTTTGTCAGGTTATTTTAATAAAATACTACTGCACAGAGTGCATAGCTAAATGCATCTTGTCTTGTCCTCTTACACAACGGCCAACTCCGGCCCTTTCATCCGAATGCACTTCACCCGCAGTGCACCTCGTTGCAACACTCACACAGCGCCAGTAATGCACTACAAGTTGTTTATCGTCATAACATTTTACCTACACTGGCCGGTGACGCGCATTTTATAGCTAAGAGCTTTTTCACACCGAGCGTTAAATATTAGGCGCGGCGGGTGGCACGCTCTTATGAACCCAGCTTTATATCAAAGCTGTTTATGTGAACTGATCCCGATTTAGATTTTTGATTATGAATTAAATATTTTAATAACGACGTTTTTATAATAAAAGATTTTTAATGCATTGTAAATGAAGCTTAAGAATAACTTGTTACATCAGTCGAGTAAAAAATTAAATGAAAAATAAAAATATTTACGCCAATATTGTGCTTACCAGGTTCACCAACACCGCACCAGACACAGGCGGCAAGGCGCCGGCCTATATCTACCTGCATCCTACGTCATACCTGGAGGAGAAGGGTCGGGACCCTGGGGAGACTGGGGGGAGATCTCCCCTTGCTCTAGGACCTGCGGAGGAGGCGTAGCCAGCCAGAAGAGAATATGTCTGGAGCCAGGGTAAGATGGAAACTATTTACTTAATCTTTTCAGATCGAATTCAATAATTGGAGTAACATTATGTTTCTCAGACTTTGGGCTCCACAATGTCAATATTACTGAGCCAAACTACATATCGTAAGAAAATATTAGAGCATATTAAGCCTACACCCATTGTGTAAAGCTTCTTATCGGATCGAATTGATTATCCTTCCGATTTAGAGTGAAATTGGTCAGTGTACTACATTACTAATCATATAGTAATTGACCTTTGATGACCATCTTCTCTACTCGCGCAGACCACGCAACTCGTGTACTGGCGGCGACACGAAGTACTTCTCGTGCCAGACGCAGGACTGTCCCGCCGGCTCGGGCGACTTCAGAGCCGAGCAATGCGCAGAGTTCAACGACGTGGAGTTCAGGGGTTACAAGTACAAGTATGTTGTTCTTATATCTCTACGTTACCCTACTTCTTTCTATTCATGCCGTTGTCCTACAGACTTCTCGTATAAATTACAGTTGGGTGCCGTACACGAAAGCCCCGAACCCTTGCGAGCTGAACTGCATGCCACATGCTGAGCGGTTTTACTTCCGACACAAGAAGAGCGTGATCGACGGCACCAGGTGTAACGACGATTCCTTCGACGTGTGTGTCGCCGGTGTCTGTCAGGTAACACTAACTCCTCAGCACTCTACTGCCCCACTACCTACTCCACGTGTAGGGAGACTGTAATACCGTGCCACTATGCTTCCAGCATGTGGGCTGTGACATGATGCTGGGCTCCAGTGCCAGTGAGGATAAGTGTCGGGAGTGCAGAGGGAACGGCACCAACTGTCACACTATGGAAGGATTGTTCGACTCACAGGATCTCCTAAAAGGTGAGACCCATTTAACAGCCTACAAACGAAAGAGTAAACTTAACTTCAACTGACAAAAAATGGACGTATCTCTTCGTCCCCGGAAGTATTGTACTTATTCCGAGTATGTATATACAACTTTAACTTCTAATTATAGGCTACAACGACATCCTGCTGATTCCTGAAGGCTCCACCACCATCATTATTGAGGAAATACAACCATCAAATAACTACTTAGGTAAGGTTTATACTCACTTCTAACTATAACTGAAAATTATGACGATTTTCTTGACTATTTTACATTTGTACCGAATTTATACGATAATGGCCATCAACCAGCACTTCATGCCCAAGTGATCCAGTAATTGTATATTCACAGCATTGAGAGCTAAAAACGGCACGTACTACCTGAACGGCCACTACCACATCGACTTCCCGAGGAGCATCATGATCGCTGGCGCTCTCTGGACATACGAGCGCAGTCAGCAAGGTTTCCCTGCGCCTGACAAACTCCGCTGCCTAGGACCTATCACAGAACCTCTGTATCTCTCCGTACGTATACCTTCTCACAAACACAGATCCTGTTCATATAGATCTCATAATACCTACTCACTAATTCTTGTGATTATTCCTACCACAGCTTCTTCTGCAAGATGAAAACGTCGGGATTAAATACGAGTACAGCATCCCCAACAACTCTACGCCCCCCACCGACAAGCAGTACAACTGGGTGCATGAGGAGTTTACGCCTTGCAGCGCCACCTGCGGCGGTGGTGAGTACTATTGAAGCGCAAGAGCAAGACACGTTGCGCGGATATTTTTATTAGGCACCATTCGATGAGCTCTTAATAATGTTTTATCGTCTTCGTTGTACCTGATCTTACTTATACTTATAATTCATACAATCATTTCACTACTATACATCGCGGTCTAGAAAGGAAACCATACATTTTAACATCCTCTGTAATCACAACCCAGGTTTCCAAACCCGCAACGTGACATGCAGATCGAGGGAAGAGTTGGAGGTGGTTGACAGCAACTTATGTGACGAGGGTCTGAAGCCCCCCACGAACCAGTCCTGTAACCAAGACCCCTGCCCCGCGCAGTGGGTGGCGGGACCTTGGGGAGACTGCTCCAAGAGGTGTGGCAGCGGAGGCGTCAAGTCTCGGGAGGTCACGTGCCAGAAAGTCATTGCTAATGGGTAAGAATACTCCATCTAGGGTTTTTCAAGGCCACATACTTAGAAGATGTACTTACAACCTTTACTACCGAAGGTAATTTTTTCATATAAATTCAAATTGAGTAAAAATAACTTGTGGTCTCTCCAGCATCGCATCCATAGTCCCGGACAAGGAGTGCTTCGACTTGTTGGGCCCTAAACCGGAGCTGTTCCAAAAGTGTAACGAAGATGCTCCCTGCCCAGACTGGTTCGTGGGACACTGGAAACCGGTGAGTTATAGCCAGGCTAATAAATACAGTTATCATGAACTGAGTTCATCCGTGATTATGGCGCTTGCAACAGTGCTGAATTATCGGAAACTCATAGACATAGAAACATGGTAAATATCCCGTCTTAAGTTCTAATGATAGTGTTAGTGACCATGTCAGTTTAAAAACTTATAAATATATTTGAAAAATACATCTTTGTATCATATATTGCCTCATTTATTATCTAGTTTCCATACTAATCTCAGTAAAATCTTCTTCGTCAGTGCGACAAACTCTGTGACGAGGGTAAGCAAAGAAGACAGGTGGTATGTCGCCAGAAGATCAATGGCCGTGTCACAGTGCTCGGTGATGGAAACTGCACAGACGAGAAGCCAACAGTTGAGCAGAAGTGTATGATACAGCCCTGCGACGGTGTGGACTGGGTCACTTCTGATTGGTCTGGGGTGAGTACTTGGAACTGTTTAGTGTCCACTGTAAAATGAACAATGAACCCTTTGGGGGAGGACTTGCTGTAATCCCCACATCGAGTGCTCTTTTAAGCACAATATAGATACATATTATCAAATCAGTACCTAAATCTAGACTAATAAATTAAGTTGAAGTGTCTGTCTGTAATATTGAAATAAACGCTTTTTACTACATGCATAATATGAAAGATGTCAAAATAACAGGGAAATGATAAAAGCATGTTGTTATTTAGACATCCTCCGTGGTTTGATCAAATCCCTTAGAGATTTGACCAAATCCCTGTTCTTATCATATCCCTGCGACAAATATACATACACTAAAATATTTTTTTACCTTTCTTGTCTGTCTGTCTGACTGTTTGTTCTGGCAAATGTTTGAAATGGCTGAACCGATTTTGACAGGATTTTATTGGCAGGTAGCTAATTTATTATAATAAGGTATATCCGATCTATAAGGAGTCTTAAAAGTTTGTCGGATCACCGGAGGTCCACTGTATTTACATCGCTGCCCTTTTTACCCGACTGTAGTTTACTAATGATATTCTATGTTCCAGTGCGACACCTGCTTCTCAAAAATAAGGACGCGATCAGTAACTTGCGCGACAAAGGGTCGTCAGGTCTTGAATGACAGTTTCTGTACCTACCACAACCGGCCAGTGGAGCAGGAAGAGTGCGAGGAGAGCAAGCTACCACCATGTGAGGTGCAGTGGTACGCCACACAGTGGAGCAAGGTTTGTATATACTGATGGATTGTTATTTCGTAAAACCCGACTTATTTTTATATCTATACTAAATAGATATAAAAATAAGTCGGGTTTTCCTTCCTGACGCTATAACACCAGAAGCATGGACCGATTTCCACGGTTTTGCATTCGTTGGAAAGGTCTCTGGCTCCGTTAGGTTTATAGCAAAGAAAAACAGGAGAAAATTTAAGAGAAAAGCAGGAAAACAGGGAAAATCATTGGTGGCGAAACGGAGTTCGCCGGGTTCGCTAGTTTCATATATATTCAGGAGTGCGATTCTCTAAGGCAAAACATCTTTACAACGAGAAAATCGTCAGTGAAATATTCGATGAAATAAAAACGGTATTCTATAGTTACAACTACCCGATCGCAGCGCTTCGCAGATGTTGACGGCGCGACATGGAACTAATATATGTTTCCAAATGTATGAAAAACGGTATTCAGCAATTCAAAACATCCTCGCCTTCGATGAAAATGACGCCTTCGTCTTCGATTTTAACTGTCAAACCGAAAAGCTAGTATTTTGTGGTTGTTTGCTTGTTTGTAGGCTTCTAGACGATTAAAATGTAAGTAAAACAAGTTATTTTTTAAATTGGATACATAATATTTATTAGCTTTTTCGTGCTTTAATACCCGAAACGTTTATAATTAATGTTTTAGATGGCTGTTCGTGGATCCTGTATAACATTTTCATTGGAAAATGCTAAGCGTCGAGATAATTTAGAAAAAAGACGTCAAGCGTACACAATTCGTAATATGGGTCTTCTTGCAACAGATATAAACTATATCAAGATATTCAGGTTGAGTGAAGAACTAATTGCACAATTAGAAGAAGATATTTCCCCATTTTTAACACCGGCAAAACGTCGAGGAGGAATTAGCAACCGAAATAAGGTATTACTAGTAAATTAATATACCTATAACAAGTAAATCACCATACAGAGTAATATAGCCTAAAACTTACTTTCATTCCAGATTTTATGTACTCTCGCATTTTTTGCCAGTGGGAGTTACCAAAAAATACTAGGCGAAAATGTAAGGACCTATATCTCCCAAGCATCTGCCTCGAGGGCTATTAGAACCGTAGTAGATGCCATCAACCAGCCAGATATTATTAAAAAGTACATAAGATTTCCTGTAAACGCAAGTGAAAGGGAAATTCTTAAACAAAAGTAAGTATGAGTACTAGGTATCTATTTCTTAAGTTTTATATTTTAGTTAGTTTTTTTAAGTATGTAGTAGTTAAAGTAAGAATGATACTTTCATGAATCAAATCATATGTTTATATATTTTTGTTACATTCTTAAGTACATTAATCCGTAGTAGTATTCCCTTCCCTTACTATGTCTATATTTTATTTAGATTTTATGAAAAGTTCAAAATTCCTGGGACCATTGGTTGTATTGATGGTACTTTGATATCAATGGTGCGGCCCAAAGAACATGAAGAACGATTTTACTGCAGAAAAGGGTATCATGCTCGAAATGCTGTAATTGTAAGTTTTTTATTCATTACTTTATGTGAGTTGTAGTAGGAATAGGAACCTATCTGTTTCAAACTACAATTTTTTGCCTTTTCAGATAAATGATCCTGACTTAAATATAATGCATGTGGATGTAACTTTTGGAGGGGCAACTCATGACAGCTTTATATTTAATAATTCATATATAAAAACGCATTTGGAGCAGCTGAACAATACAGGAGAAACAGTGTACCTGCTTGGTGTGTATTCTTTGAAAATGTTTCTTTACTTTTACCACCATAAATTGCACCTATTTCCACAGGCAATTGAATATTAATGACAAATTCGAATAATATTATTGTAAAATTAAATTCCTATTTAATTTATTTCAGGGGACTCAGGTTTTCCTCTCAGGCCATACATGATGATCCCTTGCAGTAACCCTGAGCCTGGATCGAGGGAAGAATTGTATAATAACCTGCATGCAAGTGCTAGAAATACTGCAGAACGAACCATTGGCATACTTAAAGGCCGCTTTAGGTGTCTTTTAGTTCATCGTGTTCTGCACTATGATCCTGAGATGGTGGGGAAAATAATAAAAGCATGTTGTGTACTACACAACATATGTAATCGAGCTGGAGTACCTCCAGTAGAATTACCAAGTTATCTACAAAGACAAGAAGATACTTTTCTCCAGATATTACAACAAGGAAGCCAGAACTCCATTAGTGATTTAGACAGTGGACGCCTTGCTAGAAGTCGCCTAATTAATAGACTGTGGCGCGGGCAAAATAGGCAACAATAAAACTAAAAATACTAACAATAGAGTTAAGATATTACTAAATTAGATTAAGATACAGTTTGTTTATTAAAAATTATAGTAGGTATCTATGTTTATCTATTGATGTATTATTTATCATAAAATAAAGCAAGTTAAAGGTTTTTTATAATGTTTTACTTAATATATAAGATAAAATTAATATAAGTAATCTAAAAAAATAGGAGAGTGTGGAGGTACAATAATTTTATTACAATTAATTAATTAATAAAACAATCTTAATATAGTGTATTTTATCATAACTAATAATGTATATATCAGTCCTTTGACACACATTTTATTTATTAGCTAAATCTCTAAGAGCGCTACCTAATTTATCCAGCGCCTGAACCATAGCTTGACCGACTTGACCTAAAACCTCAACAGTAGCTTGGCTGTTCTGTGCTTGTTTATTGATTGCTTGAGCAATCAAGAGTTCTACGTCTGCTCGGCGTTCTTCAATTGCAATGAACCGCTCTGTGATGCTAACCATTTCAGAGCGGCGTTGCGCGGGAGGTGACCTTCTTAATAGACGCCGGCGCGCGGCAGATTGCCGCGGAGACTGTTGGTGAGTCCGTCGGCGACTATGTAAGGTCTCTCTAGGCAAACGCTGACTGGGAGCTGCAATTAAAATTGAAATATTGTACTTATTACAGTCATCTTATTAACCTATTTGTCTCTATCCAATATAAGCCAGAACAGGCTGTTATGTTTTATATACAACATTCACAGTTTTTCTGTAGTGTATTTAGTATCAACATTGCACCCGTGCGAAGCCGGGGTGGGTTGGTAGTATTATGTATATATGTTTGGTTACAGAATGCAACTTACTTTGACTGCCCCTTTCCAAAACATCATTTCGCTGTAACATAGGTCTTGTTGGCTCAGTTGGCAGAACCTGAAAATATAATATGAAAGTTATTGATTTGTTTCTATGTATAATAGTTCAAATTATAATTTTCCAAAACTATACCCTGTTTTCTTCAGCTTCTAAACGATGAGCGTCTGATGCTGGTTCAATTACTGGCTGGGATGCTGAGGTTGAAGGTATCGGTGCCAGATTGTCTTGCACACTATTCCCATCAAAGGCAGGAAGATTAGACTGGAATTTAATGTTTTGTTAAGTTAATTATTCAAAATATTATTTAAAAAACAAAGTAATAACAAATCCTATACCCATAGCACTTCATAGCCTGGCTCAGATAATCTGCTTTGGTCAGCATGCTGTTGCTCAATTGGCAGGTCAATATTCTGAAAATAAAATGTTGACACAATCTCATATTTGTAATAGAATAGCCAGTAACTCATTAAACTGATAAAAATACTTACAAGTAAAATGCTGGGAGACTCTTCACTTTCCGCAACTCTATCTATCGGCTGTTCCTAAAAATTATAATAAAGTATAATATTGTATTATGTCCTTTTCAAAGAAATCAATAAATATGTAACATACATAGCCTTTATAATCACAAACCTCAAAGGGATTTATTGCTAAGTTCTGATCTCCGCTACCAAAACTTTCTCCTCCCATGATTGTTTGGATTTTTAACTCAATTTCACTGAGCTCTGGCACATCCTCTATACCACCACCAGTCCGCCGTCTTGCTGCTGCAATTAAGCTGGTCTTCCTCTTCACTGCTCCTTTTTTGTCCTTCCAGTACTAAAACACAAGGAAGAATATTATTAAAAATATTGATATCTTTTAAATAGAACACTTGTTTGCTCAGTTTGCAATTTTTAATGCCATAATGTACCCCAATTTGAAACCTAACCTTAAC
Organism: Spodoptera frugiperda; assembly: GCF_023101765.2. Taxonomy (NCBI): domain Eukaryota; kingdom Metazoa; phylum Arthropoda; class Insecta; order Lepidoptera; family Noctuidae; genus Spodoptera; species Spodoptera frugiperda. The sequence continues at coordinate 2,688,689 of NC_064219.1, read as the reverse complement.
ACGTTGACTGTCCGTGCATTACATGTAATTCATGACATAATCTGGCTGTAACGTCCGTGCATTACATGTAATGCATTAGTCAGTGGCAACTGAACTGCCTTTACTGTGCTGCACGTGTGAGCTAGAACTTTGATTTTTCTAGGGACATATGAACAAAGACTTGAAAAAATAAGACTTAAATGTTCCATCGAAATTTTATACTTTTTTATCAGTAGAATATTTTAAGTTCCATTGGACGTACCAACGAGATTATCCAAAATAGATGGGACAGTCAACGTGTTAAGTTACAGCACTTGTTTGTTATTTGTTATCATTAATAATAATTAATGTGCACAGGGTCAATGTAAAAGGATACTTTAACGTAGTCTATACTACTACAGTACTAACTCATTGCAACAATATACACACACATAACATAATCATATTATTATAATTGGGTACCAACCTTACACCACTGTTCCCATGTTTTCGTACACCCACCACCTTCACTGTTCAAAGCTGTCGTTATTTCGGACCATGCCTGACGACTGCGATTGCGAGCATTCGCAGTACGAGCATGACCCATAGCCAGCCATGGATTGCTTTCCAAAAAGTTTACTAGTTTTTCTAGCTGATTTAAGGAAGGCGCTGCGTTGCGAGACACTAAAAGATAAATATTTTGGTTACACAGATAGTAGTTCAAAGTAGAAACTGTTGTATTTTATAAATAGAAAGGTGAGATGTTTACTTACTTTCGAAAGGTTTTGAACCAAACTAAAACAAAGAACAAGTAGAATGCCATTGCTAAGGGTGGAGAATTCCACTTACGAGTTTGAAATCCACTTAGCCACACTTAAAAAAAACACTCAGAACATTGAAATTTCGTATTTATATATAAAAAAACTTAACGTGAAGAACTCAAGTGGCAGGTACCTAGTTTGTTTTGAAATTTGAAATACCCAGAATGTTGCCGTTAAAAAAGGCAAACATTTGACTAAATTATAATTAATTGTAAATTCTTTCTTAATTATGATTAGTTAAATTTTCGTTACATAATAAACAAAATAGGTTTTGTAGATACGTATTGTGTATTTATATCAACTTAAAGTGATGAAATAACCTAAAATTAAGTTAGTCGAGATTTTCTCGATTATACTTTAGATAAATCATAGCAACACTGTTAACATCGTACGTATAATCGTTGCTCGGCAGATCGTCGACGAAGTTAGGTAGCTTAGTGAATACCGTTTTTACCAATGTTGTTTTAAAAAGCGTTATAAACGGCGAAGCCTCCGTTATATCGTCCTTATTAATATCTGTGATACGTTTGTTAGAGAATCGCATGGCAGTTCCTCTATATTTAAGTAAATTAAAAAAACTTATATGTACCTATTTACATTGTTCCCTACCGTTGCCAATCATGAGTAGATGAGTAATTTTTATTTTAATGTCCGTCTTGTAAATTATTTTTAAACTTTAGACACGTATTTTTTATTTTCTTATGAAATCTTTCGAAGATATATTGATATAAAATATCGCGTGACGTCACTTCTAGGTACATTTTATACGTAAAAATTATGTATTCGCTCTCACTCCTAAACCTTGATTCGTTTTATCTAAGTATTGTTGTCTTAAATGACAAAATAAAAACAAATACTACGTTACTAAAATTTTTCCATTACCTAACTGACGGACTAAATAGATTATTAATTTTCATACCCCGTCATCATCCTTATTGCATTGGTCATTCCATACTCTACAATCATATTTTTTATGTTATCGGCTAAAAAATAATTATTATGTTATCGGCTTACTTACGTAACGGTTTGACGAGGAACTCAACTAGTTTCAAACCATGCTAGAGGCTTATATTCATGAGCAGCATTCCGCGACACACGACGCGGCGATTGTCGCGCTGCTACTGAATAATAATTAATTTAGTATGTCTCACGAAAGTATTTTTTTTTTTTCATTTTCACCAATTTCATTATTTTGTTTATTGCTGTCAGTGTTCCGTTGAGTGCGGCGATGGAGTCCAGACCAGGAAGGTGTTCTGTGGCTTGCTGAACGACGACAGCGTGGAAAAAGTTGAAGACGCCAAGTGTGCCCACCTCCCGAAGTACAATGACACCAAACCTTGTTCTGTGCCCAAAGAGAAGTGTCCTGCGCAGTGGTTCACTGGACCCTGGACAGAGGTGAGTAGCAAGTTGGATTTTAAATGATTAAATGGCAACAGAAATTAATAATATTATTATATAAGGTGTTCTAAATGTATCTGCCAAGGCTTTGATGGGAGGTAGTAGAGAGAAATTTCGTACCCCGGTCTAGCTAATTCAATTTGAGAAAATAAAGAAATTAAATAAGTACGGTATTGACTCTACTAAGCATAAAGTTCCCAAATACGCACGCAAATGCGTGATCAATTGTTTTCATTGAAAAAGCGAGAGAGACAGTGAAAAAGATAACTCTTTCATAACAATCGCCCACGTATATTTTTCTGTATGAAGAATAAAATTACTCATAATTAATAATTTATATTTACTATCTATTGTAATTTTCAAACACAAAACTAACTTCCATTAAAGCCGTGATCGATACTTTTAGGACACCTGCATATTATGTTGGTTCCTTATATAGTTACGAAAGGAATATCGTAATACAATTAATCTCCGTGTTTCTATTTAATTGGTAACTATGTCCACGCCTACTCCCAGTGCTCCAAAAAATGCGGCGGAGGAGAGCAATACAGACGAGTGATGTGTCTGCGAGGGTCTGAGGAGTCCACCGACTGTCCTGGCGATGTGGTGCTCGACTCCACGCAGTTCTGCAACACTGGACCCTGTGACCAAGGTAAACCTCAGAACTTAGAAAATAATAGATGATGAAATAAGGTAGTCATTTACACTAAAGTGTAAAAAATGCACCGTTACTAGCAATAGTAAACTACGCACTTACCATCGTGAATGAATCAAATACAAAGAGGAGATGTTTATATGATAACTGGATTTCCCTCTAACATAAAGCGTGACTCTGCTCCGGTGAGCGCGGGACCTATTTCCCTTTAACATAAAAACTCTCTACCGGGAGCGTGGGACCTTACAAACCACGGCCCTCTCTATTTTCCATCGAGCGGTCCTATACTACAAAAACGTTGCAAATTGTCCACCTATGATCTACACCTTTTTACTTATAATATCATTGGGCAGGGCCGTTTTTTTTACTGTCACAGTAGACAATCACATTAAGGCATCTCCTCTTTGTACTGGCGTCATGCATGCAACAGTAGATAAATCACAGATTCACAGGAGTAATGAGCACAAACGAATGATTATAACCGCCGCACTCAGAGACATTTAATGGTTACTTTAACTATCCCTCCGTTAATTAACTATTGGAAATGACTCTGACCTCCGTACTCAGAGTCATTTAATGATTACTGTTTAATCCATTCCTTAGCAATTGTTTTCGAACCAATATCGTTAGTAAAGAATAGTTTAAGTAATCATTAAATGCTATCATTAGAACTTATGACGGGATATTTACCATGTTTATTCACTTTGATGAGTTTCCGATATTTCGGCACCAGTTCATCCGTGATCATGGCGCTTGTAACAGTGCCGAAATATCGAAAACTCATCAAAGTGAATAAACATGGTAAATATCCCGTCATAAGTTCTAATAATAGTGTTAGTGACCATGTCAGTTTAAAAACTTAAATCATTAAATGGCTCTGAGTACGGCAGTGAGTGTTGCGGTTAATGTGATATAGTTTAAAGAAATCCTATATTTGTCACCTTTAGATACTCTGCTGCCAGTGGACAAACACTCCACCGTGGTTACTGATGATTACGATGAATGTGAAGAGGACGAGATGGAAGAAGTCGGATTGGACTTCGATCTGACTACGGTGAGCCTTATGTTGAAGTATTTTTAACATTATTAAGTAAATAAATAAATGAATAACTTGAATCATTGCTATTATAACATCACAATACAATTTGAAAAGTCTACGTTTTGGTAATTCATTTAAATATTTGTATGGAAATTAATGTGTTATTTTCTTTCCAGCCTGATTTCCCGCTCAGCGACGCCCCAATAACCAGTAAGTATACTTTCATAAAACATTTATTATTCTAGTTTAGTAACAGTATAAAGGTACGCGTCCACAGACCCGCATCGTACGCATCGCACGCAACGTTAACGCATTGTCTATTATATAAAAATAAGTCGGGTTTTCCTTCCTGACGCTATAACTCCAGAACGCACGAACCGATTTCCATGGTTTTGCATTTGTTGGAAAGGTATCGGGTTCCGTGAGGTTTATAGCAAAAAAAAATTTAGGAAAAAAGACATGGTGGCGAAACGGAGTTCGCCAGGTTTGCTAGTCTTGTATAGAAACTCATACAACTGCGTCCACTGATCCGCATCGTACGGACCGCATCATCAGCAATGCTTACATGCGATGCGTACTGAGACAAGAAAAGAATAATTTATCACATATATTTATCATAATTTAATCGTAGCGTTAACACCTAATATAGTTTTTGCCAAACAACGATATAGGACTAGGTAACATTTTTGAGAATACTTTTGTCCTCAAAATAGTACAATAAGAACGTTCTTAATTCCAGGTTACGCTGAACATGAAGTTTCTTTGGATACTGGATCTGGATGTAAGTTAACAATTTTACTGTTTTGTATCTCCGAAGGGGTAGGCAGAGATGCACATTACGGCATGTAATGTCGCTATACAATGTACACTCACTTTTCACCATTTGTGTTATAAGTCCCATGTAATAGGGGTTTAGCCTATTGCCATAAAACAATTCCAGACTCCGTGCTACTACTGAGAAGTTTTCGAAAAACCGAAAAAAACCCAGTAATACTTTGCCCGACCCGGGAATCGAACCCGAGACCCTGCTTGGCAGTCGCACTTGCGACCACTTGACCAACGAGGCAGTTTTGTACTTCATTAAAAACATTAGAATTAACACTTCTTTTAGTTATTCGTAGGAACATTAAAACACAAACTAACCACTCCCGCAAGTGTCACTTCGTCGCCTGTGATTTATGACGTAATAATTGTTTTTGGGGGCTGAGCTCATATGGCTATGAAAGGGGTAAAAGGGGTGTGAGTAGCTATAAGGGGACTAATTTCTGTCTACCCAATAGATTAATATAGCTTTAATAATTCCAGTTTCATCGTTGTCCACTGATTATCTGACGACGGACGAGGGGTCAGGGTTCAGTAGCTTCTCGACAGACTCCACAGACGTCACGTACGACGACGAGGAGGGTTCTGGTGAAACCTCAGTGAAACCGTCAGTTTCCACAACTACAACTGTTATACCACCTCTAGGTAAGTCATTCACCAAATTACATATAATATATGTACATAATACTTGGTTAATGATAAAAACAAAACGTTAAGAATCATTTGATTTATATTTGAAATAAGTAAAGTGCGTAGAATTGTTTAAAATGCAGTTTTTACACATAATATAGTAAATTGTGCTACTAGCAATTGCATTATTAGTAAAAAAAATCAGAAACTCTAACCAAAATTCGGTTTTACAGAACCTGGTGTTGTTGCAAGCGTCGCTACCAAACTTGGATCGTCACCAATAACTGACTCAACGTCAAGCGATAGTGATTCAACCGAAAGTTCAGCTTCTACGCCGACTGGTCTCACTGACGAAACCGAGGAGACTGCGTCTACTGATTCCACTGGCTCTACTGATGCCACTGGCTCTACTGATGCCACTGGCTCTACTGATTCCACTGGCTCTACTGAATCCGAATCTACTGCCGAAACCGCATCCACATCCTCAGACGAGACTGGTGCTACAAGTTCAACTGAAGCTGCTACCAAAGAAACTGATACCACAGAATCAACGTTAGAAGCAAGCAGCAAAGCTACTGGAAGCGAGTCTACATCCTCGGATGAGACTGGCGGTACTGTTTCAACTGAAGCAACTACCAAAGACACTACCGGATCAACGGAAGAGGAAGATACATCAAGCACAGACAGCAGTCTCTCCACTGATGCCAAGGAAACAGGATCTACAGAAGCAACCAGTTTAGCGGCATCTGAAAGCACGGGCACTTCCGACACATCTAGTACAAGTGGCACTGAAAGTACCGATTCTTCTAGCGAATCTGACAAGACTACTGAAAATGTTTCAGCATCATCTATCGGAACAGATGAAACTAGTTCTACTGGAGAAACCGATTCAACTGTTACAGAAGAAACAAGTGGTACTGAGTCGACAAGCTCTGAAGATACTGATTCCACTGAATCTACAATCACGAATGAAACTAGTTCTACTGAATCTGCGCCTACGGACACATCAAGCGCTACAGAATCTACACCTACTGAATCCACGGTTACTGAGGAATCAAGTCCTTCAGAATCCACTATCACTGAAGAAACTGACACGACTGGCACAACAGACGCAAGTGAAACTGATACTGACGTTACTGGAACAGCTACAGACACAAGCTCAACAGATACTGAAGAGACGACAGATGATCTATCAACTACAGGTACGTAACAATATCACGCGTTTATTTCCCAATAGGTTAGAGTTGCACCCTCATTATTGAAGGATGTGTATTTAAATTAATGACACCCGCTTTTCTCCAGTTGTATAATGAGTCCCAGCATCCCGTTTAATAGAGGATGTGCCTATTACTGTAAACTTGGCAGTACTCTACACTCTAATGATATAACTATGCAGTTTCAACTGTACAGTCTGTTCAACCATTCAGGTGTGTAGCGTGCATTAAACAGCTTACTAATTTATGTCTTTTTTTTCTAGATCTGACAACATTAGCTGCTTCAAAGGGTAAGTTTATTTAGACTTATAACATCAATTTTGTTAAAATCTATAGATATTTTGATCTTTAATTTAATAAATATTTTATTTTATTGCCTATAGGTTCAACATTAACTACTCGTGAGATGCCAGCCGGTACGTATTTTCGACTATAATATGTATGTTATGCTTTTGTAAAGATTATTTGATTATCAATAAAATTGGTAACTTACTCTTACAGAACCTGAGGAAACCACTACTCCTAAGGAAGTGAGCAGTACTGATAGCTCTGAATCGACAATTGAAACAAGTTCAACTTCAGAAGTCGAATCTACTACCACGGCAGGAGTAACTACAGGAGAATCAGATTCAACCACTGCGGAATCAGGTGCGACTACCGAGGAATCAGGTGCGACTACCGAGGAATCAGGTGCAACAACTGTAGAATCAGGTTCAACGACTGTAGAGTCCGAATCAACAACTGCAGGATCAGGTTCGACAACTGTAGAATCAGGTTCGACAACTGAAGAATCAGGTTCCACAACTGTAGTAGCAGAATCAACAACACTAAATCCGGAATCAACAACCGAAGAATCAGGCTCAACAACTTCTGCATCTACCAATGCGGAATCGGAAGAAACTGAGGAAAGCACTACAGGTGCTAAGAGCACTACTGAAAATGTTGAAAGTAGTTCAGTGGCTGAATCCACTGAAGGTACAACTACGGAAGCTGTAACCAGCACACCAGAAGGGGAAACGACTGTTGAGACTACTGGAAGTAGCCTGTCATCTGGATCAACTGAGGAAAGTTCTGCTGCCTCAGAAACCGAGTCTACAGTAGAAGGTAAATCTACCACGGTTTCTGGTGAAACAACGACAGAAATCAGCGGATCGTCCACAGAACAATCTACTACTGAAACTAGTGGTGAGTGTTGTATACAATATAGCAACTGACCATTAAGGTCTTACTCAAAGCTGACGAAGAAAATGAATTGTTTTTTCGTCAATGAAATCAATAAAATGATTGGATATATTTTCATCTATTAGTGTTGCGTGCTTCAAAAATTAAAATGTCTATCTATCGAGTGTCGTGTATCAGTTATGAGTATTTAAAAACAAGTCATTTTAAGTTCATTCAGTAACAATATGCTCATAATTTTAAATTTCTTAACAGAAGGTGCTACATCAACCGAGTCGCCAGCAGAAAGCTCTACTCTATCAGAAAGCACGACTGGCTCAGAATCTTCTACTGAACTAGGCACTGAAGGTAATCAACGTTGTCTTCCCTATTATTACTCAAATTGGGCGTATTCGTGTGAGTAAACGCCCATTTGTGACAAGTAAATATTGGAGAGCCATATTTCGGTACGAATGGGTCTGCTCGACCGGAGTGATACTAAGCCCTCACCGAAATCCGACATGAAACAATGCTTGCGTTGTATGAGTGAGGTTACGAGTGGCTCAATAACGATATTTTATTATATGTTTATGTATGTGTATCTCCGCTCATCTCGTGTCATTTCTACTTCGGATTTGCTTTATATTTTAACTTATCATGGTATTTTTCATACCATTATTTGACTACTTTTGATAATAGCATTTAATACTAAGTACGTGTATATATGCAAAATACATAAATTAAATTACCTTTATAATATTAACAATCATTATTTTTGTTACAGAAACCACTGGAGTTTCAGGCTTTACGACAACAGAAGAATCTACGAGCGCAGCAGTATCAATATTCGATACAAGTTCGTATAGTTTTTGTAATTACTTACCTATTCCTCTGGCTTCATACTATCAAAAGAATCACCGCTAACCTAAGTTTACAAAATTATGCCAAAAAGTAACCGTATGTCTTTAAAACACTATTTTTTGACTGCGAACAAAAATCTGTTCAAGGCAAATACTCCGCTAGCGCCGGTATCTTTTTTGGCGTTTAATGTTGTTAAAAATGTTCATGTATTTTTTTGGATTTTTTTCTTCTGTCATAAACTCACGCAGTTTATCATTTTATTCAGCATTTATTTATTTTGATTACACATAGAACTGCCCAAAAGTCCAGTCTGCAAGCCACGAAGGAAACCCAAATGTAATAAAACGAAGTTCGGCTGCTGCCCTGATAACAAGACCACCGCTTTGGGTCCATTCGATGAAGGTATGTCATCCATGTTTCTGTTATTCTCTATCTACAGATTAGACACATTTGATTTAAAAATTTAAGAGTTTTCAACCTCTCTGGCATTGTAAGAAAAAAAAAGAGAAGAAAATAAAATAAGCATTTTGATTTCACACGCTAAAAACAGGTGACATGTACATTGTACAGATTACAAGCGATTAAACGGATTATAAGTACTTGTGAATAGTTCATGTCCCAACATTGTGACAAAATGGGACCAGTTCAACATGTGCAAGACAGGGGCAAACTTTCTAGTCTATCTAACATGGTAAAATTGTGTAAATGTGCAATGCTGGCCAAGAATTACTTTGTATCCAAATTATAACATATATTTCAGGCTGTAGCAAACCACGCACATGCAAGGAATCCACCTACGGTTGCTGTCCTGACGGTTTATCCCCGAAGCTGGGCGACACTGATGAAGGCTGTCCCGTGGAGGCGTGCGCAGACACGTTGTTCGGCTGCTGCCTCTCTGACAACAAGACGGCGGCTCAAGGCAATGACCAGGAGGGATGCCCACCACCACCGCCAGCCTGCGCAGCGTCTGAGTACGTAAAAACGCCTTATCCTATATAAATTGTTAAGCCTTCATTATATTAATTCTCATTATATATATTTCTCTAGTCTATCAAACATTGAAAAATATTATTGTTACTAGGTTTGGCTGCTGTGCTGATAACGAGACTGAAGCAATCGGACCCAAAAAGGCAGGATGCCCAGAAACTTCAACCACTGCAGCTGGTGCAGAAACCACAAGTGAAACTACTGAAGCTCTTGAAACGAGTGAAGGAAGCACCACCACGTCGGCAGGTAGTACGGAGATCGGTAGCACCCTGGACCTGTGCAGTAGTTTCGAGTTCGGATGCTGCGCTGACAACCAGACTGAAGCCAAGGGACCCGACGGTCAGGGATGCCCATGCAACGCGACTGAGTTTGGTTGCTGTCCTGATGGTGTCTCTCCAGGTAAAAAGTCCGAAGATTTAGCTTAAAATAAATGCTTTAGTATTCTATTGAGCGCCATCGTACTTCACAAACACTTTCAAGAAAGATTACTAACTGTATAGCTTTTCTATTGATACTAAGTCTGTTTCAAGAAATTTTTACAAATGGTTTGTATGACAGTCTCTGATTTTTCCCTGAAATTTCAGCTAAAGGAGCAGACAGCGAAGGTTGCCCGGGTCCCTGCAGCACGTCACCGTACGGTTGCTGCGAGGACAACAAGACCCCTGCCCACGGACCCAACTTTGAAGGATGCTGCTTACTGCAAGCGTTTGGATGCTGCCCAGACAACCGCAAGCCTGCCGAAGGTCCACATCTTGAAGGTATAACGTTTTGAGTCAACAATTAAACATTGAAATTCAATATTTCTCACAAGTGAAGGCTGAACTGGAGTACCAGACGAGCCTCATCGCTGGCATCACTGGCCCATATCACATCCGCTATTTCTGTTTGAAACCCAAAGTTTTCCCAATACCGTAATACCAATATATTTATTAACGAAATGGGAAGTTATTGTATGTCACTATACGAGTAGTTCTCATAATGTCCCTTGTTGTCCTCAGGATGTGGGTGTCAATACTCGATCTACGGATGCTGCCCTGACAACGTCACCAACGCTCAGGGAGCAGACAACCAGGGCTGCGGCTGTCAGTACACACAGCACGGCTGCTGTCCGGACAGGTGCACATCTGATAAATCTGATCTGATCTGTTTAAATAGTGCCTACGATAGCAATATTCTGACTGCTGTCAAGACTTATCATAAAGTTAAAATACACCTAATTAACATTCTTTGACCAGACATACGGCTGCCGCTGGCCCCAACAACGAAGGCTGTGACTGCAGCACATTCCAATTCGGTTGCTGCCCTGATGGCGTCACCATCGCCAAAGGACCTGACCAGCAGGGCTGCCACTGCCGCAACTCCTTGTACGGCTGTTGCGGAGATGGCGTTACTCCAGCGACTGGTCCTGACGCTGCAGGCTGCGACTGCTCCTCCAGTAGATATGGCTGCTGCCCCGACGGAAATACTGAAGCAACTGGTCCTAAGTTCTTTGGGTGTACTGATATACCTGAAATTAAACAAGGTAAGATTAAAAAAATAAAAGCTTATTAATCATGAGCTTCGTAGTCGTTTACATAATCTGAACTTTCCTTTAAACCAGCTGCCTGCAGCTTACCAACGGACCCAGGCTCATGTCACAACTTTACGGCGATGTGGTACTTCGATATGACATATGGAGGCTGCTCCCGTTTCTGGTACGGAGGCTGTGAGGGTAACGGAAACCGTTTCGCCACGAAAGAGGACTGTGAGGATGTGTGTGTACAGCCCTCACCTAAAGGTAAACTTTACTATAAATTAAATAATGAAGAATACTCTTCCTTCTCCTTTTTGTGCTTGCTCTAATAACAAACATGTAAAGCCATCTTTACTTCCCAGCTCTGATTTGAGTTAAGTATATTCAATAATTTCTTCAAATTCTTCTCCTCCAACTTAATTTTATACACCTCTTCCATCTGCTAGATGCATGCAACCTTCCGAGCGTAAAGGGCGCCTGTGACGGTAGCTACGAGCACTGGCACTACAATAGCACGCGCGAGCAGTGTGTTCCGTTCCTATACGGAGGCTGCCTCGGCAACGCCAACAACTTCGAGACCAGGGAGCTCTGCCAGAAGCAGTGCGAGCCTAAAGCGGTTGAAGGTAAAGAGTCACGACTTACCAAACGGCATATGACAAACTAATGTGTTGTGCTAATGATAACAACGTCTCAACAATATTATAGGGCAATGCGACCTGCCGATAGAGCAGGGCTCGTGTGCCGGCAACTTCAGTCGCTGGGGCTTCAACCCTGCCACCCGCAGCTGCGAGCAGTTTATATGGGGAGGATGTGAGGGCAACTCCAACCGGTTCAATACCGAGGCCGCTTGTCGGATGCGCTGCAACCCACCAGGGTCACAACCACGTAAGCAATGAAAACCGTCTGTAGTCTATCTAATTGTGTTTGGTGGAAAATAGTACTAATTGGGTTTTAACTCTTCCATTTTTCGCATCAAGTTAGCTTGGCTTGTAATCAAATTTAGAGTAGAGTATTTAGTTTTAAAATAGTTTGGGTATTTTTTCTTAACTTGCATGGTTTGTAAAATGCTTTACTGTTACTGTACTGTCTGTCTTAACGATCTTCTAACATTTTCCATAACAATGTGTCACTAACAATGGGTTTGGAAACAGCTCAGTGCGCAGAGGCACAAGAAGCAGGCTCTTGTGGCAATAAGGAAGCTCTCTGGTCGTTCAGTGTGTCAGAAAACCGCTGCGTACCATTCTACTACAGCGGATGTGGAGGCAACAACAACAGGTTCCCGTCCAGGGAGGCTTGTGAACAGACCTGTCCTGCCGCTTACGGTTAGTTCAATATCGCCTTAAACAATGAAAAAGTGACAAATTTGTTCCTTCGAGTGTTTGGTTCTTTATTCTTCAACGGCGAGCTTGTGTTTTGTAAGTTTTTTATAAGAACAAACCGAATGCACAATATCAATGTGTTTAGACATATTCTACCTCGCACCACGTACTACCAGCGGTAAGTTACGGACTGAATAAACGAATGATTAAGGGAACCGTTTCAACGTGTTTGTTGTTGTGATAAATATGTATTGTGTGTGCTTGTTAACACCAAGTAGTTAGATTGCATGCTTGCTTGTTTCTATTCACTCAGTTTTTATGTTGGTGCATTGTGGGGAATAATCATTACCCAATGTCTATATCCTTCTTATAACATGTATGGGATGGTATACTAATTGATGACCTACTTATTATAATATGCTAATTGGATGGCCGACAGGCAGACATTTTTTTAAATATAAATATTTACTTTGACGTCCAAAAGTGTCTTCCCGGTCTAATTGAAATAAATAATTTTGACTTCGACTTTGGCTGTCGTTTTACTAGATGTGATCCATTTTTAATCGTTATAGCAATAGTTGTACCGAATTAATCGTGTTGTATGCTTCAGTGCCCGATAAATGCACGCTGCCCGCCGAAACCGGTCAGTGCTCCAACTACAGGGAACGGTGGTTCTTTGACACCACGTTCAAGAGGTAAGGAAACTTGCGAGCCTTGAAGGAATTTTATAATTGTACATTATATATGCAAGAAAGATTTGAAAATGTCACGACACCCACGTCACAGATGTCGTCAGTTCTACTACGGTGGTTGCGGCGGTAACGAGAACAACTTTGCCACCGAAGCAGAGTGTGAGAACTCGTGCGCAGAGCTTAGGACCACCACCACCACCACCACCACAGTCAGACCTGTTGAACCACGACCGCAAGCAGGTCCAGAGGAACCATCAAGGCCTGGTGAGTGTGAACATATCCGAAATAATTCGCGTGTGAATTGTTTGCCGTCAGTGATAATCAAAGCGAGCGGACGGCCTGACAAGATGTTATCATACTTACGTGGAGACATACATACAGGAATAAAGTTTATGTTCTCAGATATTTGCTTCCTGGACATCGACGCTGGTCCTTGTGACACCATGCAGACTCGGTTCGCGTACGATCGCAAGCTGGGGCGCTGCGTCACCTTCGAGTACGGAGGCTGTGCCGGCAACCAGAACAACTTCCCAGACCTGGAGTACTGCAGCTTCTACTGCCACCCCATACAGGGTAACTTTCTCATAAAACTCTTTTTCGTAAATGTATCTAACGACTGACGAAACATAGAAAGTTGTTTCTAATATTTTTAAAAGTACCTATACCTACTACAGTGAAACTTGGTTAAGTGGGACCTGGATAAGTGAGAAACCTCCACAAATGGAACTCATACTGAGGTCCCTACCCATTGGCACTGAATTACCTCTATTAGTGGGACAAACAACCCTCTATATCTGGGATTGTTCTTTCGATTTATCATCTTAGTTACCTCTATAACTGAGACAGCAAGTGACATTTTAATGTATAAACCTCAGTAACTGAAACAACATCATTTTGTTTGTTGATTTACTTATTCTTATTCATTTATAATGTGCACATAACACATTGTTTTATTCAAGAATCACACCTCTTTATGTGAAATAACCCGTATGTTCACCTCCATTAATGGAACCCTCTGTAAATGAGACAAATATTCATTTATACCTGGTTATCTGAGACACTGGGTTAGTGGAATACCTCTATAAGTGATATCAATTTGAAGGTCCCTTGGCTGTCTCACTTAACGAGGTTTCACTGTATCTAGTAAGATGAACGTCTAAACATAAGTCTAGTACATGGCAACATATTCGCATCTTGATAGTCATGAAGATGGAATTATCGTGAACATCGGTTGAACAAGAGATGTTAATATTATGTTATTCTTACCTTAATCCCTGTTTCCCAGACATCTGTCAACTGCCGATGCTGGCTGGACCCTGTGACGACTCGCAGATGCGCTGGTTCTACGACCCCAGCTCTGACAGCTGCAGTCAGTTCACCTACGGAGGCTGCGAAGGCAATGACAACAGGTACTTTCAATTTTGTGTCTAAATTAAACTATCCCTTATCTTCACTCATCTCATCAACCTGTTTATAATTAATGTCCACTGCTAAAGAACGTTTTTGAGCATTCATTGCCACGTTTGCAGGCATTTCCTACATAGGCTTACCCATATGTTAGAATAGACTTAAGTTTCTTTTTTGTTATAAGTCGGTAAACGAGCTGACGGATCACCAGATGGTAAGCAATCACCGCTGCCCATAGACACCCGAAACACCACAGGCGTTACAAGTGAGTTGCCGGCCTTTTGGGTGTTAGGAATGTAAGGATTGTGGGGAAATCGGGGATTAGAAATATTGGGAAAGGGGGTAATTGGGTCTCCGGTAACCTCACTCACACAACGAAACACAACGCAAGTGTTGTGTCACGTCGGATTTCTGTAAGGCCATGGTAAGAGTACATTGGGAGAATGACCGTAACCAGTCTTACGTACACCCACGCGAGTCAATAATAATGTAAAGTTAATACTGTTGATGTATTTGTTTAGATTCGAGACCCGCGAGGCTTGCGAGAGCAGATGCAAGACCGGGCCGGTGCCGGCAGCCACCACGCCGTCGACCACTGTGGCAGTAGTGAGTGCTTTATACTAAACATTGCATGGCATCCGCCACGCCAATTGGCACACCTTCAACACGGCCATACCTTTTTTAATTGAAACATATTTTTTCGTTTTCCAATAGCATCTATAAATATTAGGATATATATTCGTACTAACTAGTTATTTGATTTGCATAAAATCTTAATATTCACTGTAGAAGTTCAATTAAATGGTTGCAAGTTTTGTAAACATATGTAGTGTGACTTCTGGCAGACTGTTAGTGGCATTGAACAAGCATACGAGCATTAAAACATCTTGAAAATCCAGGGTTCGAGGTTCGGAGAGGACTTGGAATCAGAATGTAAAGTAACGGAGTCGCTCGAGGAGTGCCAGCACGGCGGCCAAGTGTGGTACTTCGCGCCAGAACAACGAGAGTGCGTGTCCCACTCCAACCGGGAGTCTGGCGCGGTCTGCAGGCACACCGGCACCTTCACGTCACAGGAGGCTTGCGAGAGGTCGTGCGGAGCCTTCCGAGGAGTTGGTACGTAGATAGAAACGGTTTGAGAGTAGCTTTTTTTTATGAAACAAGCCGGTAATCGAGCAGACGTATTACCTGATGGTAAGCAATCGCCGCCGCCCATGGACACTTGAAACACCAGAGGGAAGGGGGGGAAGATTGGGAATTGGGCCTCCGGTAACCTCACTCACACAACAAAACACAACGTAAGCGTTGTTTCACGTCGGTTTTCTGTGAGGCCGTGGTATCACTCCGGTCGAGCCGGCCCATTCGTGCCGAAGCATGGCTCTCCCACACTTAATCCCACAGCTTATGGGATTTTAGACAAAACTGTATGGGATGAAAATGATGACCAACTAAAAATACTTGTTTTATTCACCTCGCAGATGTTTGCAAGCAAGCTAAGGACGAGGGTCCGTGCCAGTCATATGTCACGAAGGTCTACTTCGACGCCGCCACCGGTCGCTGCCGTGAGTTCAGCTACGGAGGATGTCTGGGAGGCGCCAACCGCTTCTCCACCGTTGAAGAATGCAATCAAGTCTGCGAGACTGCAGTTGGTAAATACACTATTCATTACTTGTTACGATATTGTAGACAGTTACCTACTACACAATAACTTAAAAATGTAACTTGCCAAAGTATAATTATAAAGATGTTTCATAAATGATGTACTTTACGAAAGTGTATGAGTTAGAAGTAACGAATTAATTAATTATTATGAATTAGACTTTTTCATTTTTAGTGAACATTCCAGGATGTTCATAACAAGTTATAGCGGTACATAGACTCACAAACTTTCACAAGAGTTTGCCTCTTGGATTGTGACGACTGTAACCTACTTCTCAATCGAATTCATACTCTCTGATACAGCTGATCCTTGCGTACTCCCTCCTGAGGCGGGCACCTGTAGTGACTACATCCGACAGTGGTACTACGACCCAGCTTACGACCAATGTAACCAGTTCGCGTTCACCGGCTGCGGCGGTAATGCCAACAGGTAAGGACATTACAACGACCATGGACCATGGACACAGGGTCATTTCTAGAACATTGTTATAATATACAAAGAACAAAAGCTACTAAAAGCAACGCTTTATAATAAAATAATAGAGGTAATAGTTTATTAAAATATGTCAGAATATAGTGCTGCTAGGTATATGTGCATTAATGACGTACATTTTTCGTAGATTCGAGACCCGACGTGAATGTGAGTCTCGCTGCAAGCGTCCTGAGCTGCGCACCACTACCACAGTAGCCCCACAACCACCAGTAAGTAATACATTAATGTCTCTTAATGCAGTCCATTTTACAATACTTCGAATAGTTTTTAATATCTTAACGGACTTTAAGGAGTAATGAATTAATAGACTTGGTCTTGGTACGATGTATAATACACCAGTTACTTGGAAGAGTTGGAAGATAGTAGCTCATAATGTATCCAACTAAAATTAGTTATTGAGGAAGTAGATATGTGGAACATTTGACATTCGAAAAAGGCGTGACGGCATCTTCGATCAATAATGAGTACTATTTTATTGATCGGAGGGCTGTTTTCAAAGGGTTAATGCTCATTTCTCTTCACAGCCGCAGCCGCAAGCAGAACCAGAATGCAAGACCCCAACTTCACTGGAACCATGCGGCAACAACGTGACAGTGTTCTACTACGACGCGGAGAGTCGACGGTGCCTCGTCAGCGGCTTCGGAGGTTGTGGACATCCGAACTCCTACAGAACGGAGGAGGAGTGTGAGAGGACCTGCGGTGCCTTCCGCGGACTAGGTGAGAAAGATCCTAAAAAAGGAAATCAATAACTACTTTCATTTATTCAAACGAATTATGAAAAAAAAAGTATTTGCCCGATACAAGATAAAATTTGAATACGTCGAGGATAAAATTTGAATACGTCGAGGATAGATAGGTCGTATTAGAGATGACCATCACGAAAAACTTTAGGAATATCATTGCCAGAAAGTCCAACCCTCTAACCGTCTACGCATTTAGCAGTCTGTCTATAGATTCTACAGACAACTGCACGCGTTCCAGTTGCGAAACAAACTATAGGAGTGTTTAATCGCAAGGTTTGTATCAATAAATCTGATCCATCTACTTTTGTCTGCTAAGATGTGTGTGGCGCTCGCCTGGACCCGGGTCCATGCCGCGCTTCCATCCCCAAGATCTATTGGGACGACATATCCGGCTCCTGTCAACCGTACGCGTACGGCGGCTGCAATGGCGGACCCAACCGGTTCTCCAACGTCGAGGAGTGTGAGAGTGTGTGTGGAGGCACCGGACCTGGTACGTACTGCCGACATTCTTCTCCGCTCTAGTGATGGGATTAACAGATTAACGCACTCTACTTCTGTCTATTAATTTCTTCATTCCAACTTTACTTGTCTAACTCGCAATCGGAGCATGAGTGTCATTATAAGACGGCCACAAGCTTCCCCGGCAGTAGAGGCCCGCTAACGTAGTGTGTAACCGCTTGTTGCGGCGGGGCAGCGCCGGAGTGCCTGCAGGCGGTCGACACGGGCGAGAGCTGCGGGGTCGCGGCGGCGCAGCGCTGGCACTACAGCGTAGCGCACGTCGACTGCGTCGTGTTCGCGTACCTCGGCTGCGGCGGCAACTACAACAACTTCCGCTCCTACGAAGAGTGTGCGGACGTCTGCGGACTGTCGCGTACGAGCGCCCGCGATGGTACTTAACACAGCTTCCCTCCGAATACGACAGATTTGTCGCTAACCTTCTGCTTATAGCAACAGATCAATAATTCTTATCAAGAAGCTGTCATAAGCTGTCTGTGAATACAAAACAGTGGGTGTACCTGCAAAGTACCTAAACTAAGTGTATTTGTGGGGATAGTTGACGAGTCCAAGTCCCAAAGCTTGCTGTCCATCAATGTCGTCCATGCGCGGATCGCTCGCAGCTCCATGGTTGTCCCTGTGAAGGCGCTCGTTGTCAACTATGACGTCGAATGGTTATGCTTCGTTTGCACTGCTTACTAGCACGCTTGTCTGCTTGTCTATATTACACACTTGAACCTTTATTTTCTTTTTTGCACGATTTTTATTTCAGGTATGTATGTTTGTTGTTGTAATTATAATAAATTGTTTATAAAAATTGGTACAGTGAGTCACAACGTGTGTCGTGGCTTGGTGTTATCTATAGTACCTAACTAGCAAGGGGCTCTAGTAATCTAATAATACATTCATATATTTAGTTCTCTGGAAAAATTATATTTATAAACCCTTGCCGAGCCTTTTTCCAATTTTCGTTAATATTTCCCACTATAGTCTGTTAGTATTCGTCAAAACGCCATGTCCATGGACAATGTAAATATAACTAAAATACAAATTACAAAAGGCATGAAATAGAATGAACTGTGGAACTGCACTTTCGTTATATTTGTGCGTTAATTGTGGAGTTGAAAATTGTATGTTATGTTACGAACTTACAAATACATGCTTCTGTAAACAAACTATAATGTTGTAAGTGGCTCTTTATTTGATGTTGTTGCAAGGGCGATACTTTGTGTTCCCTGTGTTATATTCCTCGTGGTTCAAGAAAGCGTTATTAAGTTCAAGAGTAACCGAGACCAATGTTCGCATTCTAGATCCGAACCAAGTGCCGGTACCCGACTGCACGGCCGCCCAGCAACAGTGCGAGGCACTCGACTGCCAATACGGTGTTGCTAGATTCATGCAAGATGGATGTGTGAGGTTTGTACACATTTCTACGTCAATACAAACGGTCCACACGCTGCCTTGCATTGTTCTCACATACCTAAAGGTGACCGTGTTTAATGAGAAGAAGAGAGAACGAGTTTAGATTGTGAAACATATTATTTTTACGTAACTCTGAATTTTTTTCTCGTTCTTCTCGACACAAATGTGCATTTTGGATCGAGCAACTGGCTAGTACATTTAAATTATCAGTCCATAAATAACGCAATACCCATAATATGACGACGTTATGTACAGGTGCCAATGTAACGACGACCCATGCGTCCGAGCGAACTGCTCGTCCCACGAGCGCTGCGTGGCTGTGGCCGTCAGGAACCCAGCGTACCAGGAGCCACAGTATTCTGCTACTTGTGTCGAAGGTAGTATAAATACAAAGTGCCTCGTTACTTAGTTTCTATACGACCATCACCTGACACCTAACCCTGACTAAACAGAGACAAACGAGATAGACGACTGCGAGGAGTACGTGGCGAACTGTTCGCGCCTGCGCTGCGAGTACAACATCCAGCGCACGCGCATGCCGAACGGATGCGACAAGTGCTCTTGTGTGCAGCTCGAGACCGACTGCACGCCACTGATTGACGAGTGCGCGACCATCAAATGTAACTACGGAGTGCAGCAGACCGTCGGAGCCGACGGATGCCAGAGGTACGTCACCGCATCATTGGAATAAAAGTCGGTCTTATCAGTTCTAATAGCTATCTTTTATACTGCTATCAATAACTTAACAAGTGTTTAACTCGCAGTCCACTTGATGGTAAGCAGTTGCCGACCATGTAGGAACTTTAGAGAGCGTTCTTCCCCCGACACAGTATCTACTCTCACGTACTTTAACTTTTTACGGTAGTACGACACAGGCTTTGGGTTGTAAGTAGGTATCATATATAACATTTGTCACATTGGCACCTACAGATGCAGCTGCAAAGAGTACCCGTGCGAGAAGAAATCGTGTCCGCCAGGCGACCGCTGCGTGGTCATCGCTTACAACGATGGTATCGATTTAGAAACGAAGTACACCGCGGACTGCAGGACTGGTATGTATAAAGTGATAATGACAGGAGACGAGTTTGGTATTTTTATCACAGTAGTTATTGATTTTCCATTCATTATTTAAAATTCAACTTTACTAACAGTGTCGAAGCCTGGCTTCTGTCCGATGGATGAAACGACTACGAACGAGGTGACATGTCGCCGCGAATGTTACGACGACGCCGACTGCCGAGGAGTGGGCAAGTGCTGCAGGCGCGGCTGCAGCGACCTCTGCCTGGCGCCCGTCGAGCCGACGTCCCCGCCTCCACTCATCAACACTACTTTGGCACCTGGTAAGACCGTAATCTAGGCCGCATTTCCGTAGTCCTATAATTGCATAAACTGACCATTTTCCTCAGTACCAGCATTGTCTAAGGTGTTTTATGTAACGTGGTAGAGAATTTGCGACAAATCACTACGTGTAAAGAAAATAAGTCAGTATGGACAAGTGGTACAGGTTTACTTATCACTTGTATTAGATAATTGCTTAAACTTTTATCATCTTCACAGACGTACCAGCGCCACCACAAGCGCTGCCGCAGCAAGAGCCTGAGGTGGCAGCTTCGGAAGGTGGTAAAGCTACCCTCCGGTGTCTGTTCCACGGCAACCCTCCGCCCAAGATCACGTGGAAACATGGAGAGCTCACTGTGCGTATAACATGTGTATTTATCAGTTTCTGTCAGTATCCAGCAAAACTGTGGAATGACTTGTCGTCCGCGGTGCTTCCGAACCGATACGACCCTCAAACCTTCAAGAAATTAGCGTATTCCTTTTTAAAATGCCGGCAACGCACTTGCTGCTCCTCTGGTGCTATCATCATCAGGTGACGCGTCTGCTCGTTTGTCCTCTATTCCATAAAAAAAATCCTGCTACGTTGTAGGTAGAAAAGAGATTCAGAATAAAGCAAGAAAACCAGACTTTATTTACTTTCGAAAGCACAAGCTTAAGCAAAAAGAATATATTAAATGCAGTGGCATACATAGGAAATATCACGTCAAGTATTGTAGATCTGAGATCTGAGATACTTCTACAGATCGACGGCAGCGCGGGTCGCTACAGGCTGATGTCGGACGGCGCGCTGGAGATCGTGTCTCTATACCGGAACGACACCGGGGTCTACATCTGTGTGGCCGACAATGGGCTCGGAGTGGCCACGCAGGAGATACACCTGGTCGTCAACGGTGAGTGGGGATGAAACGTGATACTAGCTTGGGTAGAGGGTTGACAAAGCAGCACGTACTGTGGAATTTGAAGACAATTTAGAGAACAAAGAGGATTTCACAAAATAAATGACCGTGCTTGATAAAAATCATTGTTCTTGTTGTAAAAATTAAGATAAATACATTAAACCTTACAAATATCTTATTTTATTAAGGACTAAAAATACTTTTGCCGTGGAATAGAAAAAGTTTCTGTATTCTGTGACTTTTCTTATGAATGTTAAATGATTTCGTATTCAAAATGGTTGTATAACATTTGTTATTGCATATTAAATATGATAATTTACAAGTTATAACTTCAAAATCCACAGTATTACTGCCGGTAGTTAAGATTTTGCATTTGCCAAGATTAATTTAGTAGTTTGGGTTTTAAAGTAGTTAGAGGGATTGTAATTTTTATGCATTGGAGTAGTTTAGAACTAAATTTCTCACCTTTTTCTTTAATACCTACTGTAGTAACTTTCCTATTTCTTTACTAACCGCCGTACTCAGAGACATTTAATGATTACTTTAATCCAGTCCTTAGTAATTGTTTTCGATACAAAATCGTTACTGAGGAATAGTTTAAGTAATCATGAAATGTCTCTGAGTGTGGCAGTAAGCGACAGTACAAAATTTTGCGGTAAAAGTGTGTAGTTATTTCTGCATTTTTTGTTTCGTGGTTATGTACGTATAAAGCGAAATGGCTGAGAGATACGTACTACGAACTGATGCGGTTTTCATTCCTACTATTTTGGTAATAAGCCCTAATTTCGTACGCGTCTTTGTTAATTACTGTTCTTGTTTTAGTAGGTATAGGCACGGAGTACGTATAGGTCCCTATTTCTTTGTCAAATAAAAAATATGTAATGATATCTTTAACATGGTAGATGAGTAATTTTTATTTTAACGCCCGTCTCTTACGGAAACAAATACTTTCTAAGATATATCGATTTGAAATACCGTGTGACGTTACTTCTAGGTACATTTTATACGTAAAAATTACGTAGGTATTTGCTCCCATTCCGAAACTTTGATTTGTTTTGTCTAAGCATTGTTGTCTTATATGACAAAATAAAAAATACGTGTCTAATATTTTTTCATAGCCTGACGGACTAAATAGATTTGTAATTTTCATACCCCATCATCATCCCTATTGTACTAGGTAAAGTCAAGTACCTCTGTGTTATAGTTATGTATGTATAGACATTGAATAATAATTGTCTGTAATAAAATGTAATGTTGTATTCGTATCGTGCATTACCACATTACGTCCGTTGACACACATTACTCGGTAATGTATTTACTGACGGGACGTATTCTAACTTATTCATATACATGCCACATTTAAACCAAAGCGTGGGAGAGCCACGCTTCCGACTCGACCGGAGTTGATACCACGACCTCACAGAAAACCGACGTGAAACAACGCTTGCGTTGTGTTTCGTTGTGTGAGCGAGGTTACTGGAGGCCCAATTACACCCCTTCTCTATCTTCCCAATCCCCATCCCCATCAATACTTAAATTCCTAATCCCCAAAAGGCCTCTGGTGTTCCGGGTGTCCATGGCTAGCGATTGCGTACCATCAAGTGATCCGTCTGCTGGTTTACCGGCTTATACCATAAAAAAGTGGTTGGCTAGATAAACGAACTGAATCTTTTTTTACAACTTTAAATATTTACCTACTTAGATTTTCGCTACATACATGGGACAGTATAGAAATGTAACAAATTAATAATTATGAAAACTTGTCCGTCCGTCCAGAGTTATTAAGCCCTATAGGTATTTTAATTAAAGACTAAACTAACTTGTTTGTATTAATCCAATAATACTTATAACGGGTGATTTTTAAGAGCTTGAGAACTTTTTTTTAAAGAAAAACGCATAAAATTTGCAAAATCTCATCGGTTCTTTATTTGAAACGTTAGATTGGTCCATGACATTTACTTTTTGAAGATAATTTCATTTAAATGTTGACCGCGGCTGCGTCTTAGGTGGTCCATTCGGAAAGTCCAATTTTGGGTAACTTTTTCGAGCATTTCGGTCGGAATAGCCCGAATTTCTTCGGAAATGTTGTCTTCCAAAGCTGGAATAGTTGCTGGCTTATTTCTGTAGACTTTAGACTTGACGTAGCCCCACAAAAAATAGTCTAAAGGCGTCAAATCCATGTGGTCGAATAACACAAACCCAATTGCTGCGAACGGCGACGAATCGACATTTCACGGTCTTCAGCAACACTCTCAGAAACAGACGCAATATTCTCTTCTGTACGCACTGTACGCATTCGTGTGGTTGGTTTAATGTCCAATAAAGTAAACTGAGTGCGAAACTTGGTCACAATCGCATTAATTGTTTGCTCACTTGGTCGATTATGTAGACCATAAATCGGGCGTAAAGTAACACTGATTTTGGTAATAAAATTCAATGATTTGCAAGCGTTGCTCGTTAGTAAGTCTATTCATGATGAAATGTCAAAGCATACTGAGCATCTTTCTCTTTGACACCATGTCTGAAATCCCGCGTGATCTGTCAAATACTGATGCATGAAAATCCTAACATCAAAAAAATCACCCATTAATTAGAAGTGCGATAATGAATAATGAGTTATTGAAACGTGATTTTGTTTTACACTTATAAACACGTGAATTTCAATAAAGAGACAATTTGTATTATGTTTAATCCATTTGTTAGTAAGATTAGTTAATTGATCACGTTCTAAAGCAATCTAATATTGACTCGTCTCATACTTGACCCCTTGTTATCAGTCTGTCTGTTTGTGTACGTACTTACTAGTAAACAAATAATATGATGACCTTACATTTAGATAACATGATATTAGACTAATATTAACAGAGGGAATATTATTGGAAACTAAAAATCTATGCGCACTGGTATAATCAGACCACCACAGATGGGGCCCAGTAGGGCTGATGCCTGATCCGGAGCTGCGGAATACCTAGCGGGTTTACCGGGGCTCCGGCTCGACGGGCAGGTGTAGGAACGGGGTGGTTTTTAGTCAGTAACAGTCTGACACGCCCTCTCGCCTCGCCCAGGGCGGGAGAAGTCATAGGATGACCCCCCCTTAAAAAAAGCCAACAACAACGAATACTTTACCTAAAATAGATCATTTAAGTTTTATAATGTAGGTAGTATAGTTCACTCCTTAGAACGAAATTTATAAATAACATCGGGAAATAAAATAAAGCATGTCTACTTATTTCCGTTTGGCAGCGCATACGCAGGCTGCAATCTTTCGCAGTCAACAGACTTTTATCAAAACAGTAGCGCAATCTCTGGTTCAGTAGCAGTCGGTCAACTGTCCGCGTCGGTCGTCCAGCCACAGTTGTTCCTCGCGTATCTCTCGGTCCTCTCGCTCGCCCGATATGTCCCGCGTCAGCCTCCTCTCGCTCGCCACACTGCTAGCGTGCGCGCGCGCATACGAAGGTGAACGACACACTACACATCTGCCGCTCGTTGTTACATTCGATTTACCTATACATTTTGAGTGTTCCTCTAGTTGTTTGAAAATGTTACTCCGAAAATAATAAAATGATTTCCTCGAATAATACTTACTACAGAAGCACCCAAAATGTCTAACTTCATTTGTACTGTCCACCATTCCCACTGTTCAATAATTTTATGCTTAGTAGAAATAATTAACATAGAGTTTATGAATGTACCTTCGCGTACTAAATACAAAGGATAAAAAAGAGGATGCATTCACAAATTCTAACATTGGTTCGCTAACAATCGGGGGCTGGTAGATCCTGTGAGGGCGCCTGTCGGAATTGCCGGAGATGAGAATGCCGTGGTGACCGGAGAGTTGGGCTACCCGCTGTCAGTGCGGTGCCTGGCGTACGGGTACCCGCCGCCCACCGTGTTCTGGTACAGAGGCTTTGACGGAACGATGGTCCCATACAATGACGCCGTGTTTGAAGCGAGAGGCAATGTGCTCCTCATCAGAAGTCTGGCTATCGAAACTCTTGGACAATACACGTGCCAAGCGTACAACGGAGAAGGCAAGGCGGCGTCGTGGGTGGTGAATGTACGCGCGTACAGACCTGAGGGACTGTTCATTGAGAATGAGTTGTTAGTGCCACGCGTGACGCAACAACCCTGGTCCAAGACACAAGCACCTACCACCGCGGAGTTAACAACTACCTTATCCACTACTGAGGCTCGTTTACCTGTGTACACCGGTAAGACTGGGATTTATTAACCGCAAATACTTTAATGGCAGATTGTTGCTCTTTCGGTCGTTAACCTAATAGTGTGCACTAAACACAAAACAATAAGTAACTAATCAAGTACTTTAATAAATTCGAAGAAAAATTTCTCGTAAACAATAAAGAACCGATTAATCTAGTAAGTGTAAGTATTATTATTTTGTAAACAAATCGCGGTTTAGTTAAGATAAACATGGATTGGTAAGAGCAACAATCTACTATCTCCACTAATATAAAGCATGGCTTGTCTGCATGTAGCATGTTTATGTATTCAGCTTGTGTTCTTCGCAGTATAGGTACCAGCATGTATTTTAGTTGAGCTTAAGTAAACAAAATGTTTAGAGTTAGTTGGAGCAGTGGTAGCGGACTTTGAAGCTGGTATGTATACATAGGCGGTGATGATACATTGAATCACTTTGTTTGGTAGGATGTGATAAAAACATGAAGGTTCTCCGAATTTTCAAATGACAGACGCCTTTATCTCATTCAATGTTGTCGTGTGATATATATTATGATGATTTATTTATAGTATTATTTGTATTCTATTGTATTTATGTGTTTCATTTAATGTTTTCGTATAAATTTCACGCAGTGTCGAAATTGATGTCAAATTAGGTAAGTACCTACGTGTCTGCCTGTGAAGACTTTTTTAAATTTTAATAGAACTCGTATTTATGTCCGATAAGTGGTACAGCATCGCCCACTATGTGAAGTACCTACCCAAGTATAGAACTAAAAATAAAACTGTTGAAATACACAGAACACCTCTGCCAACCACATTCAGGAAATTAGGGCGAAGGAGGCGTTTTGTAATTGTTATCTTGATGAATGACCGAGTCACATTTATATAAATTACCTAGATTTAATCAGTGCCGGCGTTAGGGGGGGGGGGCGTGATGGGGCAGGGCGACAAATTCTGGGGGGCGCCGATGCCGCCACCGATGGGATCCGCAAAAAACTAACACTTGATATTGCTTCCCTCAAGTGGGCGCCACAATATTTTCGCCCGGGGTGTCAGTGGCCCTTACGCCGGCACTGGGTTTAATGTTTATATAATTTACCTAGACAGTTATTCATGTCCCTGGGACGCATCGGACTTCAGTGTTCCGGTGTTTTCATGGTTGTATCTACTGTAGATCCTGACTTACAGGAGTTGCAGCGGTTTGGGAGGTAGAGGCGGGGTTTTCCCAAAAAACAAATTATAGGTTCATTTTATTTCTGAACAATGTTTTACGTAAAGTACTTTTGTGTGACAGCTGTATATTGCTTTCTGTATAATTTATATCGTTTCTATAATCATTAAAAAGTCCTCGAGATTTACAATAGTTATGTTATAAAAATAATTAGATATACTAGGTATATCATTTGTTTCTCTTATAAAGATAGTAATAAAATATCTTCATTTAAATTTATTATTCAAAATATAGGTATATTATTTATCTTCTATTTAGTATGTAATTATGTATTGTATTATATTTGTACATATTTATATTATGTTATTTTTAATTAACAATAAATAGGAAAATTGCATTTTGAAATTAAATGTATTTATGGAAATCACCGACCGACAGGTACCTAGGTATTTACGACCCAGGTAGGTACCACCACAATAAATGATTATACACTGAGTGCACTTTTAAATCAAATAATGGTAGGTACCTACGGTCAGTATGGCGCAATGAAATTGCATTGCCGTTAATGCAGTTCATCTCTAAGGGCCCCGGCGAGTTCGAAACTAATCGGGCAACCCCAAAGTAATACCAATAATGAAAACATTAAGTTATATGAACATAAACTGTGTACCTACATTATTTAGTTTATTCTCATGGTACATAGACATATAAAAACAAAAATATATCAGATGATTGTAACATATCTTGGATCTAAGTAGATCTATTTCATACTTACCTACCTATAAAGTACAAAGCTTTTATAAAACTATTATTACAATGTATAATTCTGTGTGTGTAGTGCCGGTGAGCGCGCACATGTCCTCCCCGTACTCAACGCTGAACGTGGGCACAAGCCTGGAGCTGACGTGCGAAGTGGATGGGTTCCCGGCGCCCGATGTCTATTGGACGAAGGGCGACGAACGTCTACAGCAGAGCGAAAGGATTCGTATTACTGGTAAGTTCTGATCATTTTACCAAACAAATCATCAAGTTTGTTTAGTATATAGGTGCTTACCTATATGCTAACTGTTTGTAGTAAGAAGCTTATGTACCTAAAAGCTTTGGCTCCGACCATCTTAAATCTATCTAAAAGCCATCATAATTGAGCCTCCTGTGAGTGAACTGCGTAGGTACATGCCAAATATGAGATCTCACGTAATTCCATATTAAATAAATATATATTTTACCTACATACGCAAACGTTAAGTAATGTTTCCTTATAATTAATAAATAAGTAATACCTTATTTGTTGGCGGGTTTTCCTGTCGCTATTCAGACTATGACAAAAGAAGCTGTTGCTTAAGATTTTATTTTGATATTATGGTAGCTTCGTAAATTCTACTAGTGGTAGAAGGAAAAGGTTTGAGCTTTAATCACCACGCTTGCTCAATGCGAGTTGGCAATTTCAAACTTATAATTAGAAATTATAAGCCCAGGTTTCCTCACGATGTTTTCCTTCACTGTTTATCAGTGGTGTCTAAATAATCTTAGAAAGTACATATAACTCGGAAAAAGTCACATTGGTACTTTGCCGATGGTGGGTTCCTAGGTTTGGAACCCGCTCCCAACACGACAATTGTTTCGACGACAATTTATTCATGAATGTTTCGCTGCAGGTAGCGAGGTGGTCTCCCGGCTGACAGTGCTGCAGGTGACAGTCGCAGAAAAAAATGTAATCAGCGGGCTGTACGCGTGCTCACGCCAGCAAAATATCCTACAGCTCGCAGACTGACTACTGCAATAAGTAAAGCAGATCAAATGCACGTACAGCGTAAGTATTATTCCAAGTAACACAGTGAACAATATACCCATAAATTAACTTGAGAGGTAAATACATACAGAAGAGAAGTGAATAAAAAAAGAAAATATAAAAGTGAATGAAATTTTGTAACATATTCACACACCCATTCCTTTTGAATTCAATTTTACAGTAAACATTTTTCTAGCATGCAAGTCAAGATGAAAACAGTGTAATCACGACCCTTTTCTTCGTACAGGAAGAATATCTCAAAGTGAATTTGAATAATGTGACTACTATGAGCAATTTCCATTAAAATATCTGTCCACAGCTATCAGGCTAAGCTGACTGTAAAAAACGGCAGGTATCGATTCTGCTACAATAATGTAAAGCTTTTTTATTAGCTTTAAATGACGCCATTTGTCTGTCCACAGTGAGCAACTGGTACCAACGTTATGTAACTAAATGCACGGATAATCCGTTCTTCGCCAACTGCGACCTGATCGTGCGCAGCAAGTTCTGCAGGCACAAGTATTATTCCAAGTAAGTATAGTGGGATTTGTTCGTCTTACGGAGGCATGACACGCAGTGACTGTTTTATCTAAACGATTGATAAAGACGAACCCGGATCCGAGTGACACAGGTAGATATTTATGAAATTTACTTGTAAAGAAAACCTTTACAAATTAACAATAAAGCGGGGTAAATAGAATTCGATAAATAGGTATAGGATACATATAATCAAAAGACGAGAGAATGCGTAAATTAATAAAAAAAGTAGTTTTGCTCTCTAAATATCAACATGTTGTCATCTATCTCACAGACCCGATACAACAAATTCCTGGTACTATACAGAGTCTATCGAACCCGCGACTCGTTATGGTATCTTTGCCCGCCACTGCGATATTCTGATTTTAGTTTATTCACCTCAATAGTTGTTTACAGTAACCTATCATACTTGCTACGTTCATAATTCTAGACGCTGATGGTATTATAATAAGTAGGTAAGTAGTATACTAAGAAAATTAGTTGTAAAAGAGGTGAACGAACCTAATATCGTGAACTCCGAATTTAGTAAACGGAATCGAACCTACTTACACCCGATCTTACGATTCTAAGTTTGAAATTGGTTGTTTTACGGTACCAATATGCGACCACTTCAATAGAGTTATCGGCTCAATATAATGGTTAAGATTAATTCAAATAGAAACAAAATCGATTTAAAACCGAATCAATTGAACCCTAGTACATTAATGTAGGTAGTTTATGCTCGCAATAATGATCCCTACCTACGTAGTATGTAACTTAAATTATTAGCAACAGAAATCTTTTAAAACAGTAGTGTTATGAATCAGCTGATACCTACGTTTTCTTTGAAGATACGAGTACTACTTTTTTATTGATTGTTTCTGCACTCTAAGATTTTGAAAATGTGTTAGTTGGTGATTATTTTTCTGTTATCTGTATTGTTTGCCTTCACTTACTATATTATTTATCTAAAATATTATTGTTTTTCAAAATAAATAACAATTAGAATGAGCACATATTATGAGCAATCGAATAACATAATTGCTTTATTCCCAGGTTCTGTTGTAAGTCGTGCGTGGAGGCAGGCCAGCTCGACCCTCAGGAGGCAGAGGTTCAGGCAGACCAGCCCTTGATGAAGAAGAAGTAGACGGCTGCGCAGCACCGTACATAGTATAAGTGCGGCCAGACGCGACCGACAGCGACGTTAGGATAGAAATAATACTCAACACTACTTAATCATGTAAAGTTAAGTTGAAATGTTAATGAATGAATGCCAATGACTTGAACAGCATCACATGCTGCCGTCTGTGTAAATGTATTGTCTTTACAGTTAGTTATGCTAACTGCAAAGGTGATTAGTTGTACGTGTATCTTACTTCGTTACCCGCTCTCCTGTCGGTCGCTAGTCCTGGTACATTCGTTATTGTTTCATGTGCCATAATGTAATAGAATGTTACTCGTGTGCAGCGCCCCACGGCGCTCCACAGCGCGCATGTACGACCACGCAATCATACCAATAGATTTAATGTAGATAGGTATTACTTGAACAAAACTATTTTTATGTAAATAAATATTTTTAAATATGTCACAAACTCCATCTGTGATGGAATATTTTGAGTAATTTTACAATTTCTATAGTTAGTTAGTCAGAAAGAATATTATAGTAAATAAATTATTTATACAATAAGTTGTCTAATAAAGTGAATGTTTAGCTCGTAGGGTGGCTAGTTGACAGTCATAATAATTTGTTTAAGTGGAATCCTTTTCTATAATTGTGACGATGTAAATAGATGGACAATAAAAAACGTATTAGCAAAATGTTCTGTTTAATTATATTACCGCTCGTCAGAATTAAATACAAAGCTGAATATATGACATAAGTATAGACAGAGTGAGGGCGAGGCTCGTTGGACCCCAGCAATATATAGAACAAGTCAAGCTTAGTCTCGAACACAACACAACATAATCTAAATAAATTACAATTTGTCATAAATATACCCGGGCAGACGTGACGTCAACAAAAGAAAAACATTGCGATAACATAAATTTTTATTTACATTCCGAAATTCACAATCAAATGTAACAATAAAGTTCCTACGTCCAACTTACCTGACAATGAAAGTACAGCGAGAAACACACGAGTCTACTGGTGATTTATCTATATACACACATACATCCACAAACGTCACCCCACCGACCCCGACCGACAATGCTCGAAGAGGTGGCTAGGCCTGTACATAATTTACTACCAAACGAGTTATACAATTTATCCTTCGTATAGTTCAGCCGCCTCCGACTACTCTTATAGAGCATACAGCGATACATATCATTATATATTCTTAGAATACAAAAATTAAAACAATAAGTTATATACATCAAATTATAATTTCATGTACACGAGTCGTGACGCCAGTACGTCGCGATGTCTTCGGCCCGTACTTCTACTCCTGCTTAAATATCTTACCGGGCGCCGAGCGGGCCCATTTTAGTATCACAATGTGTGTTAAACTAAACGGAGGTCCCACTAAATCCTAAACGCCTACTAAAAAAACTATAAAAACCGAAATCTTCTACTACAAAATAAAAAGAAAATTGTTTACGAACAATAAACTCGCTAGAAACGTATGGCGAGCGTACGCAGGGTGACCGGCAGCAGTGGCAGCTTCCTACTTGTACTTTCATTGCGCTCGGGCGCCGGGGCCGGCTCAGTCCAGGACCTGCGACACGATCTTCTCCATGTCGTGGTCGATCTCGTCGTTGGTGGGCGGCGCCGGGGCCTGCGCCGCGGGCTCGGGCGCCGCCGGCAGCTGGAACGGCTCGTCCAGCTCCTCCAGCCCCGCCGGCACCGGCAGCTTGGCCAGCTCCTCCTGCAGCTTCACGTAGTGCCGCTGCGGGGACACCAACCAACGTTACTACCCGTCCACTACATCACTGTACTACAGTACACAGTAACAGCGACGGCCTGCTTACCTTGAGCGCCATGAGGTTGAGCTGTATGCTCCGCTGGGTGCGCTCGTCCCCGCTTTGGCTCTCGAGCTCTGTGATCCAGTTCGCCACCGTCTGCATTATTTCATTACGTTTTATCCAGAAGTGGGTCTGGATCACCTGTGAACATTCATTGTTTAGTAAACCTCTCTCCAACCAAATCGTGGAATGAATGAAAATAAGTAAGTAGTAATAGTAAGGCAGTAGTACCTCCTTGAAGCAGGGCTCTGGGTTCCTGAGGTGGTCGAGCATGGCCCAGCGCACGCAGGCCTGGTAGATGTTGGAGTTGTACTCCAGGGACGCGCTGGAGCCGACGCGCGTGCCGCGGCTGCGCTCGTAGCCCGGCTCGTTGAAGTACGGCTCCGGGACTAGGATCAGGGACTGGATCGATACCAGCACCTACGGAGGATACGAAAACGTGAATGTTGACATTCTAAAACTAATTTCCTAATAGTTTAGAATTAAAATAATTCCTAGCTTTCAAAAGTCACTAGCAGAAGCATTGTATAGTACCTGTAGAAAGCTGGAGGTGTGTGCGTTCCACTTCTCCTCGGGGCGTCCGTGCCAGGTGTTGAGCACGGAGAGGCAGACCTTGCCGTCGTTGTACAGGTTGGGGTTGAAGCGCACGGAGTGGCGGCCCGTCGTCTCCAGGTTGATGAGCATGGGCACCGCCGGGTACTCGGCCGGGAAGTATACGTCCAGCACGAAGCAACCGTTCGCGTACGGCGTGTCCGACGGACCCGTTATTAGGACCTGCACAGTAAACATACCAACTTAATACCGTCGATTCCTTCACGCAGTCTCCTTTGACAAACAAGTATGTAGTTGTTCATAAGATTGTATAAGCAAGGGTGTGGAACCTTCATGACGTCGAGTCGGTCTGCGTCGGTGCGCACGAAGACGGAGGAGGAGTAGGAGAGCGGCAGCGAGGTGGCGAGGGTGGCGGCCTCCTGCGCCAGGCGCTTCATGCGCGCCGGGTGCGCGCGCTCGCCCGCCGCGCGCACGGCGCCCTCGAAGTGGTACGGCACCAGGAACCGGAACCCGCTCTCCGCGCACTCCGCTATCATCTCGAACGTCTCTGTAGCCAAACATTACCGCTATAGCGTCTAGTCTATAATACAGTACAGAGTATTCCAAATATGACATGCTTGTAGTACTAACCGAATTGCATGGTGCGCATGAGTTCAATGTAGCGCGCCTCCCGCGTGGCGCCACTGAGCGGGGCGGGCGCGCCGCTCGCCCGGCCGGACTCCGCCTCGTTCTCCGACCGACATAATAACGCCGACGTTGCCTGCAACGACAATTATTATTTGAATCCGCTGAAATTCTGTACCATTCTAAGATGGTCATAAACCTAACATGAATAACTGACTAAAGAAAGATGAGGTAAACTTACTTGTATATCAGCAATGAGCGCGGCGAGTCCCTCGTCCTCTTCTGATAATTCTGAATTACTTGAAGTACTAAATCTTTGGCTATATGTCATTTTACCGAATATATTCTTCTTACTCATTCTGCAATACAAACAGACAATGTGATAAGTATTGAAATGACTTAGTTGAGTGGATGGATTGTAGTAGTGGTACAATATGCAGTGTACCTGAGCTTGGTGGCGTAGGAGTTGGTGGTCCTCGACATGCAGGCCAGCAGGCGCGGCAGCGGGCGCAGCGCGGGCGCCAGGCGGCGCGCGCCCAGCGCACACAGCGCGCGCGCGCAGCGCAGCACGTGCACGTACAGCGGGATGTGCCGCGACATGTCCAGCACTGCGGGGAGACATTATCATCTTACTTGCTACACTATTGCAAACGTATCCACCTAACTGTTAACTCACACCGAGACGATACTGGAAAAAGCCCGTGACGTCGCGCTACGCCGTGGAACGCACCCCGACATAGATTACCCAAGATACATCGAGACGTGACGTAGCGTACGGTCCGAAGGTTGACGCTGTTCAACACAGCTGAAAGTTGCTTTCAGTGCCGCTTTTTAAAATCGTCGCGTCGCGTCTCAGTGTGAGTTAACATGAAAATTGTGAATATAATATAAATAATAATAAATATTTCCCCAAACTGACCCGAATCGTTTCTAAGATAGGAGCAGATGGCAGGTACGAGCGAGCTGTTGGCGATGAGGTCGATGAACTCCGCGGGTAGGTCGTGTGAGTCGTCCGAGTCCTCCCTGTCCGTCGACTCCGCCGCGCCCTCCTCCGGAGGCCACTTCTCGCCCGGGTTCATATACGACGCTAATACCTACGGGCAAATAAACAACACTTAATTATGATACTAGTTCCTTGAAATATCAATCAAATATGAAAAAGTATACTAAATCTTAAGACAGAGTTGTAGGTGGATGAGAATAAAATGTTTATTTACGTGTATCTTATGTTTTCATTACCGCGAACAAAAATTATGTTTTCATTCTTTATTGCTAGGATCGCTAGTGTAGAAAAAGATCAACAGTCTAATAACGAAACAATAAAAAAAAAACGATTTGCTAAAAAGTGGTTATTGGTCACAAATTACAAACATGGCTTTACATAACATTAGAACACAAAACAGTAACCCCACAGTACCTGCAGTAGGACAGTGACGTGTTCCTCCTCAGTCCTCTGGCGCACGAGTGCTTGCTCCACGTTCCACGACTGTTGCGTGGACCCGGTGCCGAAGCCCGTGCCCTTCGCCCAGTACAACTGGCTCTTCTCTTCAGACTTGCCCGTCGATCCATTTGAACCTTGGCTGTTCTGTAAATTGGTAAAAGTGTATAAACACAATATGCCGAGGATACGCGACCGAAGTTCGGCATGATTACGCCTGCAATGCTATTTGAATTACTTGCGACACATTATGCCGAAATTACGTTGCGTTATAGCGTACAGCCGAACTTCGGTTGGGCGTAAGTTCAGGGGCAATTCGGCGGCAACGTATTCTGTTGAACTGTATTGCACAACTGAACGTATAACGTTAAGCCATAGTCGTGTTTAGTGATGGGATGTACGGCTACTTATGGATAGTGTCGATATTTTTTTAGAATAAAAAACGAATATCGTGCGTCGTTCAATTATCGTTCTAAAAAAACCTTTAATTATGTGGGTAAATCTACTGTAGACGCGGCTCTTCGCCAGAACCACAGTGACATTATCTGAGCACAAATATGTAGTAGGCATTTTTCTAGACATTTCCGGCACCATTGATAATGCGTGGTGGTACTTAATCTAATATATACAAACTAATATACCATTGTTTTCTTCACGGTTCTGTAAAACTGAAACTCTGAAACACCTCAGGGCTCGGTCATAAAATATTTATTTTGACAAGTATATACACGGAGTTACACTGCATAACTAAATAACACACACATTAATTAAAAAAATTAAAGAGAATTAAATGTATGCTGCGAGTATCGATAGCGATAAAAAAGATTTTTCTTATGTCCATCCCTAAAGAGAGACGTCAACGTCATACAGGCATCTGTCAGCCGCACCTTGTTACAGCGCACAAGGTATAATCTAATTTGATAACATAAACTGTAAACTAGACATATTGTAGTGTGCTTTGGACACTCCATAGTATTTGAATGACATTATTGGTTAATTCTACTGAGGAATTTGTCATCAAAAGTTGGACATAACAATGTATTTATGAAGAGTATAGTAGAGCAGACAGTTACATCGTTGGAGTTGGGCCGATGGTGCGTGAAGACGGCGAGGCAGGCGAGCAGTAGCCGCACGGCGCCGCGCTGCAGCAGCGCCCGGCGCAGCGCGCGGCCCGCGTCGGCCCGCAGCGGCGCGCGCTCCAGCAGCCGCGCCACCACCGCGAACGGCAGCGTGCCCAGCGACCCGCGCGCCTCGCCGCGCGCCTCGCCCACCGCGATACTCCCTGCACGCAAATATTACTACTTACACATACATTCCCGCACTTCCACGGCGAGCCAAAGAACGCTGGCAGTCATGTAATTTATTATAACGTAACGTAACGTCACGCTTTTAATGCCCGAAGGGGTAGGCAGAGGTGCACATTATGGTCCATAATGCCAATGTACACCCACATTTCACATTATTAATATTTTAAGTCCCATGTAATAAATAGGTGGTGAACTTATTGCCATATATCGGGCACATTTCCAGACTCCGTGCTACCACTGAGAATTTTCGAAAATCCGAAAAAAGCCAATTAGAAGTATTACTGAGCTAATTTATTATAATAAGCGAAATTGTTTGAACATTGCATTCTAAGTG
Organism: Spodoptera frugiperda; assembly: GCF_023101765.2. NCBI lineage: Eukaryota > Metazoa > Arthropoda > Insecta > Lepidoptera > Noctuidae > Spodoptera > Spodoptera frugiperda. Next base: position 2,652,277 of record NC_064219.1, on the reverse strand, counting down.
ATGCCTTACGTCCGTCCTCGTCGTGCGTGACGCCGAGCAGCAGTCGCAGCAGATGGCAGGCGCGCGCGCCCTCGTCCAGCAGCGCGTCCGCGTAGCCGGGCAGCTTCAGCAGCAGCCCCAGCGCCAGCAGCGCGTGCGCCGGCACGCCCGTGCAGCCCGCCTCCTCGGCACCGCCCCCCGCCCCGCCCCCGCCTGCAGCTACGCCCAGCTCCACTACCTCCTGCGTACCCAAACACCAGTATAAATATTACCTTCTACTCTACCACCGACCTTTTCTTTTCTTTCACTACTGGACAGCTCAGCTCAAGACAGATATGACAATGAATCCATAACATTTAACTTTTAAAATACCGTAAATATGACTTAGATCCTTTGCATATAAAGCCCTTCACAACTTTCTTAGCAATAGCAAATATTTCACACATTACGTAATCAAATATAGTACGTACCTCGTAAGGGTCATCAAGTTTGACCCAGTCGAGGTCGTGGTGGTGGTGTACGAGCGCGGGCGGGTCGGGCGGGGGCGCGTGGGGCCGGGGCAGGCGCGCGGCCACCAGCGCCAGCCCCCCGACGGCGCCGAACCACCGCAGGATGGCCGAGCCGCCGGTCGAGGCTGCCGAGCTACTCGTGGTCCCTGCACTGCTGGAACTGGGACCAGCGCCCGGACTCGAGGGACTAGTTGACGATGCGCCCTCCCACATCGGACCAGACCACGCTTCTGTAATAATATGTATTCATTTCAATACACACTTATACAAATTAAAGAAATTAGTTTAATAATGTGCAAGGATTAGACAGTTGAGGAGAAGAGGTGTACATACCGCCGTTGGTGTTGAGATGCAGCGTGAGTGAGAGATGCGGCCCGATGGTATGGGGCACGGCGGCCGTCAGCTGCGCCAGCGTCGTGCTCGGCGGGATGAAGCCCTCCAGCCCCGGCACTTGCACGCGGATCGACGACTCTATCAAATCTAAGCACATATTTATCATGTACTAACTACTCCACAAATGTACTACACACTACTTTATGTTTAATTATATTGTTTGACAAATAGTACGCGTCTATAGGTGTCCAGTGTGCATATAGTCGAGTGTACTCACCATCGGTGACGGACAGTACGGACGCGTCATTGCTGGTCTTAGTCTGTCGCTTCTTGTTGTTCTGCTGTTTGAGGGAGGTGTTCTTGACGTCCTTGACGCGCTTGTCCTTGGAGGCGCTGGCGGCGGCCAGGCTGAGCTCCCAGGCCTCCGCCACCGTGGTGATGGCGGTGTCCGAGGCGCTGCGCAGCACCGACGTACCGGCCGACGTGGGGGACGAGTTCATGCATACTTTCGTCGTGTCCTCCATTATGGGTACTGAGGAGCGATACATACCGTGAGCAGCGAGCTTAGTACGGCGATGGAGCGAAATGCCGGGTGACAATGTAGCAGTATGTAGTATGTAGTAGTATGTAGTATGTAGAGTATGTACGCACCGGGCGGGCGGTGGTCGGCCAGCACGTCGCGCACGCTGCGCGCCAGCGGCAGCGGCAGCACGGCGTGCGCGTGCGCCGCGGGGTGCGCGCCCGCCGCGCCCGCGCCGCCCTCGGCCCAGCGCAGCGACACCCACACGCGCTCCGGGGACAGGACCAGCCGCAGGATCAGCGCGCGCGTGAACCCGCTGATACCCTCTGCACGCGACAATACATACATGATAATCAAACACACTTACGATATTATATTACGAACAATAAAACTCCCAAAACTATTACTTGACCGTCTAAACGGTTCGTATCAACCGCGATACCGACGTATAGGCTCACTACTCACCGTTGCTAGGCAATGCCTCGAGTATGCTGTGCAGCGTGGAAGCGAACAGTTGCTGGTTGGCGGGGTGGCAGACCGTCAGCTCCGCGAACAGTCGGATGGTGCTCTCCTCCAGCTGCGCGTACTGAGCGTCTTCCTGCCAACTACTGCTGGGGAGAAAGCGTATTATAAAATACTAGCTACTTCCGCGCGGTTTCACCCGCTCTGCTCGGTTTCTATTGATCGTAGCGTGATGATTTATAGCCTATAACCTTCCTCGATAAATGCACTATCCAACACAAAAATAATTATTCAAATCGGACCTGTAGTTCCTGAGATTAGCGCGTTCAAACAAACAAACAAACAAACTCTTCAGCTTTATAATATTAGTATAGATTGGTCAATTCGCTGCCGCCTATATTTAAGAACAAGATATAAAAATAAAGTTTAAGTTCAATATGGAACTACAGTTATGAACTTTAGCTATTTGATTGCTTAAACTTTATAAGTAACACAAACAAGATACCTGTAATGAGGTCTAGGGTAGCACAGTAGCGTGAGCAGTGGCTTCCAGAATATGCTGCCGGGGCCTCCGAGCCAGTCCTTCAGCCGCTTGGACCAGCAGACTGCGCGCGCCCACTCCACCAACTGATGCACCGTCTTCATCGAGGGTAGCTCCGACTTCGGCTGACCCGGCTCCTTCTCAGGGTCCACCATTGGTACATCTTCTGTTGAATTCCTCTGCGCCTTAATCGATTCTAATTTCGCTTCGCTGAAGTCTGCAATAAGTTTACATTGTTGTAAATGGATGTTTATTTTTCTTGGATTTCATTTGGAATTTGTGTACATAATGATAAAAGGTAACTGTTTGACTGCAATCGACTTCTGTCGATGACAAAAAATGCTTGCTGAGCGATAAAATTACAACAAACAATCGATATTTTTGTATGATTATTTGTAGAATTGCGATCGCAGATGTGAAAATTTACATGCGAATCATGGATAGAAAGAAAATCGTAACGAAAACTTTTGGGCAGAAAAGCCGCCAGGCATTATTATCTCGCCTGGTCAGAGGAGCCTTCTTTTCTTAGGGAATTTTACTCTTTGTTCCAAAGCAAGTTTGGTGTATTTTCCTAGAAATGGGTAGCGCTTAACGAAAAGACGGCGTTATTTGCACGAATGCGGTTGTTTTTAGGGATCCGTGCCTGCCTAAGCCTACTAGGACTTGGTTGTATAGAATGAGGATGTGTTACCGGCGATGGCGGAGACGAGCGCGGCGGGCAGCGTGGAGCGCAGCAGCGCGGCGCTGGCGGCGGGCGACATGGCGGCGGCCGCGGCGCTGTGCAGCAGCCCGGCGCGCGCCGCCAGCGCCACGCGCGCGCGCCCACCGCCGCCCGCGCGCGGGCACTGCACCTTCGTGTCGTCCGTCAGGCCCTCCATGCTGCAACACATACATCTCCATTATTTTTATCTTTCAAGGCTATTATACCTTTAATTGTCATTCTGTCACAATATTATCATTCTATGTCACATAATATTTATATCATACAAGACATCTTATATTCTACCCAAATTAAGCACATATACATAGTTAAAAAAAGAAAGAAGTCATAAATCAAGTTTAATTTGAAATTCTGTGAGTTTACAAAAAAAAGATCTATTTCCTCGAAAGTCATACTTGAAACTCCCGGTCAATGAGATAATTAACACGTCAAATGGATTCAAAACATCAATAAATTTCAAAGCAACTTTCAATTACTTCATACCTTTCGTCTTGATCCATGGGAATATCCATATGTTCGAGGAGCATCTTGAACAACTCCGGTCGGATGTAGCACATCGAACATAATACTGGAAGTACAAACAATCTGTTTAACACACGACTAACGAATCGGATTTTTACAACTAAGTTTCAAACATATAGTGTATTAGGAATCGAAATAAATTCCGGTAAGTTAACAACTGTATATAGGGTTTTGTCGACAATTAATGGATAATCTTAAATTCCTAAATTGAAAAGGCCAGTCACACACTTCTAACGCCTCTGGTGTTTCAGGTGTCCATGGGCGGCGGCGATTGCTTACCATCAGGCGATACGTCGACTCGTTTACTGGCTTATACAATAAAAAACAATCGGAGGTGATATTGGAAATTCGATCCCCAACACAACGAAGAATATTTTGCAACACTTTTATTGAAAAAAATAATCAATATTAACTAAAGTTTATAGGTAAAAAGTGCAATACTGACTAGCATCTAACGATTTCTTGAGTAGACTAGTTTCGGGCACGTCCTTGACCCACGTGTAGACGAGCTCGAACAGGTCGTCCGTGATCAGCTCCTCCAAGTTGTCCAGGATGTTCTTCTCTTTCAACGTCCATAATACCTGGGGGAATACCATTAATTAGCGAATTTATTTCCTTTTAACTATATCACGAGTTAAAACAAGATTTGTATCCTCTAACTTGTACAGATTTTCCTTTTTTTTTTTTCATCATAACAGGAGTTTATTTTAACTATAATATTTTTATATGAAATGACTGCACGGTTCGTGCGGTGGCTGGGCAACCGGCTGCCCCGCAAGGTGTAACGGGTTCGATCGCACGGAGCAATTCTTTGTGTGATCCACAAATTGTTGTTTCGGGTCTGGGTGTCATGTGCATGTGAACTTGCATGTTTGTAAACGCACCCACAACACAGGAGAAAATCCTAGTGTAGGGCAACGTTTTTTTTTAAAAGAAAAAAAAAGAAATAGCATAACGATACTTGTAGATTTTTAAAAGATCAATCATCCACAATCAATGATTTAATGAATTTCGGATACGTCATGTTGTAAGTTAGGGAGGGTACTGACTGAAGCGAGAGTGTGTGTGAGTGCGGCGGAGGGCGGGTCCTTCTGGCGCAGCCAGAGCTCGGCGGCGGCGGCCAGCCACTGCACGTACGCCGCCACGCAGCCCGCGGGGCAGCTGCGGCACAGCTGCCGGACCAGCTCGCACACCGCGCGCATGCTGCCGTTCACGCGCCCGCCCACTGACACTTGGAACGCTGTTACACGGACATGAATATCAGTACACACTGTATACTGTAAATTCATCTCTTTGTCAAGAAGGAAGGTAGTAGAAACTACGAGTCTTACAAGTCAACATGTAGATATTAGTATGTGGTAATAGTTTATATCAAAGAAAGGGTGCGTGCGAAGAGCATGCGTACTGACCGTTGGCGTGTGCGTGCGCGTCCATGTTGAGCAGCGCGGTGACGAGCGGCGCGCGCAGGGCGGGCGCGTGGCGCGCGGCGGCCAGCAGCGCCGTGTGCGCGTGCGCCGCGGCCGGCCCGCCGCCCGCCACGCAGGCGCACAGCGCGCTCACGGCGCCCGCGCCGCGCCCGCCCGCCAGCCGCGCGCCCGCGCCGCTGCCCGCGCGGGTACACGCCGCCACCACGCACGCCCAGTTGTTGCTCCTGCACGCACGAATACAAATGTAACCAATAACATAACAATACAATTTTTAAGGGATATACCGGCAAATGAGCATTCGGGTACGTAATTAGCACCCCATTGACACCTGCAACAAGAATTAATGGACACCTACAAATACGTTGCCGGTGTTCAAACAATAGAGAACACTCACGTGGTAGGCGTGGTACTGGCATGGTTGTTGAAGGCGGGCGCAGCTAGCAGCCTGAGCTGCAGCAGCCCCATGTTGGAGGAGTCGCGCGGCTTGTAGAGCCGGATCTGCACGGTGGTGCACACGATGGGCCGCGCCACCACCAGCCGGATGAACGTCATGCCGGCCGTGTTCTGGGGCGGCCCGAGCGGGGCCAGGGTACCCCCGCAACCTGCCTCCACCGCCACTGCTCCAGGGCATGCTGTAAGAAACACACGTTTAGAACATTTTTCATCATGGCTCCAATTCTCATATCTACAACAAAATATTGACATAACAAACCCTACGTTGCCCATATAGGAAAAATGTCTAGAGTGTTAGTGGCTACATATTAATACACATGATTACAGTACTGACTGGCGAGGCTGGTGAGATGCGGCTGCAGTTGCACCTCGTGCAGTTGCACGGCGTATGGCATGGTGAGCGTGAGTGCGAGGCTGGCGTCGTCCGCGCTGAAGAAGTGGTAGGACCAGGCCGCCGCGCGCACGCGCCGCGCTGCGCAGGCGCCGCGCACCGACATGCCCCCGCCGCCGTCCAGTAGCACGTCCGCCGCCTGCGCTGTCGGGTTGCCGCATGACACCGTGCCTGCGGATGAACGTATGTTAAGTGGTATTGTAAATTAAATCGTATATGGTCGAATTTCGACCACTAGGCGACCACTAGTTAATATAATTGTACAAATGATACTCGTAAAACCAATGCCAACAATCATGAGCACTTTTGCTTCAGTAATATGTATGAAGAAAAACGTTTGTCTTGTAGCCTCTTCCGTCTTACGACGAAATCTTTAGCATCACTCCTCTGACAATATTTCTATATCAAATTCTCTAGTAGTATGGAGAGAGAACTTTGTATAAAAATACTACAAACGATTCTAAATTTCAACAGGTATATATATTGATTTGATATTGTACTCACATAATGGTGCCATGTTAACCAATCCGTTAGCGGTTTCAATGACAGGCGTCTGGTTCTTCTTGTTACCGGAGGCGGGCGTGGACAGGTTGATCATCTGGGGTGGTAGCTTCAGGTAGTTCATCAGGGAGGAGACCAGACCTTGGCCATTGCTTGGACCCGCCTGTAGCAAGCAATAAGTAATTTTACTAAAAATCATGGTTTACTCAAGTATATTAATGAAGAAAAGCTCTACTAGTTTCGGGTCACAGAGGGACTCTTCATCATGAGCAGCATAACGTAGCCTACTAAGCCCAATAAGTCACTTATATACGGCGTTTAAAAATGTTTCGAATGCTATACAATTTCACAATGACTCTCGAAAATTGTAGAAATTACTTCAAATAAAAAAACTTAAACAACAGTTGATGTTAAAAATGCATGAAGCCGATATTGGAAAGGAGTGGTTTTTAATCAGTAAGAGTCCGACATACCCTTTCGCTTCACACATTACAGGCGAAGTAATAATTACACTACAAACCACCCGATTTGACATAATAATCATATCAACTAGTTAAGACGTCTCTCTCTGCCTCCTCCAATGACTTGCTCAGTCAGTAACATAGAGTTTATTGTTAACATACCTGATGGCAGGCGGTGAGCTTCTCAAGCGCTAGTTCCATTCCGCCAGCGTCAATAAACGCAGAGAGCGCCTCGGGATACTCCAGCACCCTGATGATGAGCTGCTGCATCGCTTGAGACAGGTTCACTACTTCTTCCTTCTCTGTGTTGTAAAAAAATTGTACAATTTAGTATACCTCTATGTGTAAAGTGATCCAATCAACAGATCAATTTATAATCGTAGTCCGACGCACTCTCTTAGGGAACTATTTAAAGAAATTAATATATTGACTGTTCCCTCTCAATACATTTATGAAAATGTAGTGTATGCTCACAAAAACATTAATTTATTCAAAAAGTATAGTGATATACATAATATAAACACTAAAGTAAAAACAAATATATTGTTCCCACTACTAGACTTAAGAAAATAAGTGGCTCGTTCAGATGTCAATACGTTTTTACAATATACAGTAAAATTCCTAGCCATATTCAAAGTTTGAGCCTGAATAAATTTAAAAATTTTATTAGAAAAACTGTACAGTAACGCTTTTTATAAAATTAAAGACTACTTAGATGATAGTCAGGCTTGGGAGTGAGCCGCTATAATATCCACATAGGTCATGTTGACATGTTTGTAACATATAGTTAAATTTTATAGAATTTGTTACATTTTAATATCATTCGATATTTTTATTGTAATTTTAGTGAGACATACTAAATTAATTATTATGTTATAGACGAAAACATGGCTTGGCATGGCTTGAAACTAGTAGACTTCCTCGTCAAACAATTACGTGAGTAAGCCGATAACATAATATCATTCGATATTTTCTATTTTTACATATTATTTTTATAATTGTTAGTTTGAGGACCGTGCGAGAGTTTGCTTAGTCATTTCACTTTTAGTTAATTATATTCTGACAGTATGAGCATTTACGAGACCTACCCAAATGTTCTTTTGGTTGATATTGTTCGTCGGATCATTCAGCAACAGCCGTTAGCTGAGCTGATTGTAAACTGACACATGCGTGCTGCCATCTGAACAGGTCCGCTCATACTGTTGTGGTTCTTTCCTCTAAAGACCACTACAGAATCAACTTGCACGGTTCTCTCACATTATCCTCTATTTCATTGTCTGGACTTTAAAAGAGACTATGACTTCTGAATTTGTTTCGGCATTTCTTCTCAGATTAGTCAGATAGGAAATGCCGGCCTCACCTAGCTATTTATAATATTGACGTGTAAAAGTGTTATTTATAACCTACTTACAGAAATAAATATCACTTATCATTTAGATTATTTTTAATCCTAGCATATTTTAGATTAAATACCTGACAGTTGACAGTAGTCGCCTTAAGAGCTGATTTTTACAACGTCAGATATCTTTAATGGAGCATTTTTTTTTATATAGTCTTCCTGTATAATCTGTACCTGTATATCTGTCAGGTATGGATTTTATTCTATGAATAAATTTCATCACTTACTCAGGAATTCCATAAGACTGGTGACCATGAGAGCGGGGTTCGAGGCGACGGTAGCCATGTGGGCCACTAGCCAGAACACCTCCTCCTTTAGAGACGACGGCTCTGTAGACATTCCTGACAAACAGACATTATTATTAACACAAATGTAGAAAGAAACAAATATAAAGCGCTTTAAATGTTGTTGATAATTAATATTATACCTGAATTCAAAGAGGCAGTGTTCATTCCATCGCATATCGAGAGTGTCCTGTAGAACTTCTGCATTATTTGCTGATTTTGTAGCACTGTTAACAAAATTATAAACAATTTACAATCACTGAACATTGTGGTTATATTCTGTTATTAAAAGAACACCAATTAAAATGGCCACGTTTCTAAAAGACATTTATTTGTTCTTCTATTTACGTAACTAAGTGTAGTCAGCATTTTGGTACCCTTAGTACGAGTCTGCTTTACGTTCAGCTCGAATGAACCAACCAATCAGAACACCGAACGCGCGTATTTCGATCTTGGTGAACGTAAATCAAACTCGTACTAAAGCCCCTGTAGTTTCCACATCCACATAGCAAATAAACTGCATGACTATTAATTATACATATGTACATACATACATATCGTCACGCCTTTAATCCCCGAAGGGGTAGGCAGAGATGCAACATTATGGCACGTATGCCACTGTGTACACCCACATTTCACAATTTATGTTGTAAGGCCCATGTAATAGGCGGTGAGCCTATTGCCATATGACTATTAATTAAGTAAAACATTTACCAGTATCAGCGAAGCACGGCGTCCGCGCCGCTTGTTGCTTCCTCTCATCTTCCACGTTGGTGGCCTCGGCCGTGCTGCTGTTCTGGGCCTTGCTTTCATCCGTCTGTGACTGGGATGGCTCGCCACTCGTAGATACTGACGGACTTGATGCCGACTGTACACATAATGTTATATTATAGTAACTTTTGTTAAAAGGGAACCGATGGAATCCGTCACTGTTGTGTTGAAGCTTCATTCTTGTCCTCTGAATATAAATAGATTCACTGATTGATAGACTGTTGACTGACTTTCAATAATATTTACATATACAACTAGGAATAATCATATTTTTATTCTCTAACAGTAACATTGATTTAGATTTATATAATTTAAAACTTTTATAGTAACAAATTGTCTAAAATCTACCTCCCTAATAAAAAGAGTATACATCTTAAAATTAGTTCATGTATTATATAGATAGGAAGTGTACATACCATTTCGGCAACTAAACGATTTCTAACTGGCACAAGGAACAATTTTACTAAAGAGTTTTTGAACAACAGAGCAGTATTGTTCTAGAGTACGATTATCATAATGAGTCACGATTACAATGTCAATGTAAGCAGTTGTTGTTCATTCATATAATAATAATATAATAATATAGAGTTCTGGGAATCCCCTTGTAGGGAACAACATTTTAGTCTGTCTGTTTGTTTAGAAAAGTGCGTGGAAAGGAATAAAGTTGAATTAATTCTATTAATTATGAGTTCATTCTTTAAAGAGATAAGCGTCTTTGGTTCCTTGTTGTATATTTACCCTTTGCTACATTATGTGTCATGATGTGTATTTTTATAGGAATACAAGAAACAGATAATTTAGTATCTGAAGCTAGGAAGGATTCTGAAGGTGGTTTTTGATTAATATTACTTCTTTATTTATTTATTTGTTCTTTACACAATCAACAGTGAATGGCGGACTTAATGACAACCATAATGTGTGTTGTACCTATAGCCTATAATGTAGTGAAATTTTATGTGTGATAGCTTTAGTTGGTACGTATATATGGCAAGGACAGTGTAGAGACGTGCGGGTGCTTACGTTGGCGGGCTGCGGCGTTGGCAGCGGCACGGCGAGCAGCTTGCGGCAGTAGTGCAGCAGCTGCGCCAGCACGGCGCGGCGCAGCGGCGCGCGGCGGGCGGCCCCCGAGCCGCCGCCCGCCAGCACGTCGGCCAGCAGCCCCGACAGGCGCGCCTCCGCGCCGCCCGCGCCGCGCCAACCGCTGCTCTCGCGCACCCACCACACCGACTGGTGCGCTGCGATACCACCATATAATCTTCAACTCATCTTCTTAACATGTTTATTGGACATCTTTCTCAATGGCAAACCGTTATCCCGATTACCATATGACGCTACTTTAGGATTATGTCCGATTGCTGTTGTAGCTGTCAGAAATTGAGTAACCAATGGTGTCTAACTAATTCCCTATTGATGAAAAAACGAGAGGTACATATCAGTTTCCACTAGTAACCAGATGTTAACACAATTATCGTAACCAACCATTCCTCTTATTTACCAAATGGCCAAAAACACACTTTACTCTGGCATTGTACATGTCCGTGGATAACGCCGATTTACCATAAGGTAATTATTTCACCATTTAGTTAGCACCGTGTGTGACAAAGAACAAAGTGCACGCTCACCGACAGTGTGCAGCAGTGGCAGCGCGTGGTGCACGTGGCGGGCGCTGAGCACCTGCAGCATGGGGTGCGCCAGGCGCAGCAGCGTGGCCTGCAGGTCGTAGGCGTGGCCGGGCTCGGCGTCGCGCCGCCACACGCCGCACACGGCGCGCAGCGCACACAGCGCGCCGCCCGCGCCGCGCGCGCACACCACGCGCGACACCACCGAGTGCAGCGCCGACGCCGCGCCCGCGCCCGCGCCGATCTGGGCGCCGCCCTGCGCATACATCGTCTCACGTCAATACATTAACAGTACATCACGTTTTTACACATACTAGTGGTCGCCTAGTGGTCGAAATTCGACCATATACGATTTAATTTACAATACCACTTTCCATACGTTTAAGGATAATTTTTATTTAACAAATTGCTATTAGTTTTGTAAAATTCAAATTAATATATTCCGGCGGATCATGAATAACCAAACCTCCTTCAATGAGAAACCTCTTTTCATATGAGACGTGAGAATATCATCGCAATGTCTGTCAATTTTGACATTTTGTCAAATACGATGCTATGCATGGTAGTGTGTGTAATGTTTTATTTATTGATTTAATGTACTTTATAAGCATTATTTTTGAAAAATATTAGCATTTTTCACTTCTCCTACACATAAACTATAAGTGTACCAAATTTTATGCTCCTACGTCCGCGCAATTTTCGTAAAAAGGTTCCGAAAGTTTTTGCATCACGTATTAATATATAGATAATCCTAAAAAAAGATATTCTTTTACGGTTTAATCCCACTTGACGAGAGCTAGACCAATTTCGAGCAAAGGGGGCCTCCTTATAACGCTTCCCGTAACAATACAAGTAGGTATATGACCTACTCGTACGATTTCGAGGAGTTTACTGATTATCTCACGGTCTTTAATACAAAAATGTTACTAAACATTTCCTCAAAAGTTAAACCACTTACCAAATAGGGTTCGGACGAGGCGACGGCGCCGTCGGTGTTGACATTCATCGTGATGAACTTGACGAGGGCCGGCACGAAGTGCTCGCACTCCAGTATCACGCGACCCATCGTCTGTGTACTACTACCCTCAGTCTACAACCAAACAATATTTATATAGGATTATATAAGAAAAAATCCAGTCACGTCTACTAACATCAATCGATTTTCGACTTTATTACACAATATTAAGGTTATAAATAAAATGTATACCTGTAATGGTAAGCTCGCAATCCAAGCCAATGCTTGCATAGATAGCACCCAGCATCTTAATGATATATTTTCTAACCTGTTACAGAAATGAAAGCCATTATTAGAGGAAGATGAAACTGAATCTATGTAATACCATCAGATGATTTGTCTACTACTTTATCATCAGTACCCTTAGTACAAGTTTGCTTTACGTTTGAAGTAATCGATACGAGAGCGCGTTCGACGCAGTGGTTTTATTCGAGCCGACCAATCAGAGTGCTGAAGACGCTCTCGTTTCGATTACTTTAAACTTAAGTAAATTCATACTAAAGGTGCAGGATACTAAATTAATACCCGTTTTCACTAACCTCTTTTAAATTTTAAACCCCTCAACTAAAGATAAATGACACTTAAAGGACACTGTGGTTTTCACCAACCTTTAAGTGACACCTAACGGTAAAGGTAGGTAGGTTTTGTTTAGGTGCTCCCTCACGCTAAGTAACTCTTAGTAAAGAAGTCGTTGGCAAAAAACCGCCATTAAAAGCGTATACTAACGTGCAAAGTGAGTGTAGCAGTGCGTTAACGGTGTCGGAGGCGAGGCGTATGCGCGGCGTGTCCGCGGGCACGGCGAGCGTGGCCAGCGACCAGGCGCCGCCGTTCCACGCCGACCCGTTCAGCGTCAGCCACAGCGAGATCACGTTCTCCATGAATGTGCAGTCCATCTGTGAGGAGGGATGATGTTAGAGGTTTGTCATATTTGTTTTAGTTAGACTCTAATACCAGCCACGGAGGCTTGCAAAATCTTGTTTTTTCGAAAAAAATATTTATCTTTATACTATTTTAATCACTAAAACGACGAACGAGAGAAGTTCGTACTACTAGAGTGTACTCGTTAAAATACAATGAAATGATAAGATTGAAACAGTTGTCATTGTTACCTGATAATGGAACTCTAGCGCCAGGTGTCGGAATACATCGTAGAGCGTGTGTGTAAGCGGCGGGTGGGGCCTGTGCGGGGGCGGCGGGGCGCGCGGCGCCGGCGGGGGCGCGGGGGGCGGGGCGCGCACGGCGGCCGCCAGCGCCCCCGCCGTGCCCAGCAGGGCGCGCCGCGCGTGCGCCTCGCCCGCGCCGCCGCAGCCGCCGCCACCGGCCTCCACACGCGCGTCCCAACATACTGACACGTTACTGCACCAACAAACGCGTATAGTCAAACATATGGACTAGTACCAACTGCGATAAAATGCTGTTGAAATAAACTAGACTATGCTTTGAAAAGCAATACGAATTTATTAGTCATATCTTATGCTTACGTTTTGTGTTTCATTCATTACATACATTTAAAAAACCCTAGTAAAACTGAACTGAAGTACAATGAACAATTAACTTGACAACTACCATGGTGATCCCCTCCAACCCAGCCTAAAACATTCCTTTAAGATTAAGATTACAAAGGCTAATTAACATACTCTTATACAAAGTTAGCTATGCACATCGTAACGTCTTACCTGGTGCTATTGTCCACGACGAGTTTAGTCCTAGTTTCCTTCTTAACAGCATCATTGAAGTATTGCTCGAGTTTCTCCTCCGAAGACTCGGAGTCGTCAGACTCGGCCACTTGCGTCAGCTGTTCCTCCACATCTATATCTAGGGGACAGAAAACGTTTCTAATTTACTTATGTACTTAAATTATTTATCTACTGTTTATTAATAGGAAATATTGTATGCAGTAACTTGATGTCGCATTAGTTTTCTTTGTAATAAAATGTTCATTTTCTCTCAGTGTCGGACTGGCATTATAGTTAGTGTTGATTACCAGCCAAATTCTCCCTTGAATTACGTGCCGTAACCTGCACTTGCCTACCCTTTCGGGTATAAAAAGGCGTGATGATGTTTTTGCATTCTGCCTTTACAGATTTAACTACAGCTTAGTTATTGAGCATCCAAGAAGTAAAACACTACTTGGTTCTCTTCTCTGCCAGTCTGTTCTTTTGAGCAAAAGCTCTTGAGCTGGCCCAGTCCGACCTTGCCTGCTGTGTATTTTGATATTCAAGCTTATCAAAATATGCAGTGCTGTGAAGACCAAAAACTTCGGAGTGTCAATGACGGCACATCTTGCCTCTCATCTCGTCCAATATTATTTCTGTGACAACGCTACTCCCATTTGACCTATAATAGTCGTAAGCCTAGGGATCGTAGCCACTTATGACGCCAGTATTCCATTACAAACGTCTTAAAATATTCATTCACTAAAACCTTTGTCTGAAGAAATTACTGCATGCAATATTATATCGAAGTATATCGAAAGCAAGCCAAACATTCATAAACTCTTCATATAAAACGACAGCATTACGAAACTGTTTTCGAAGAATAAAAATTGACAGATTCTTGTGTCAAAACAATCAATCAAACAATCATCTTCAGTCCTTCATATTATAATGAAGTCATGTTGATTTTTTTAAATAATAAGTAGCTCTTAAGGTAAGCTCTCACAGACCCGCATCGTACACATCGCACGCATCGGACACAACGGATTTTAGTTTGTCTTGTACAGAAACTCATACAACAGTGTCCAATTCCAATTCGATCGCTATCGATACAGTGGACGCAGTCTGAAAAATGAATCCGTTTGATGCGATCCGTCTGATGCGTGCGATGCGTATAATGTGGGTCTGTTACGCTTACCTTTATACATGAATACTGGTATTACATTGAAAGCTAATATAATGGTGAATTATATTTTAGATTCAAGCGTGCTTCATAATAATACGAGTATTAAATATGATAATATACAAAGCGCAAATACTTGACTTTCTATTGTTAAAACGATTTCCTTAATGACTTCCATTTTCAAGCCCAATGAGCCAGCAAACAAAGCCCATACGTAGAATAAAAAACAAAGCAAAAAAATAAATAATAACAACGCTAAACTTCTATGATGACTAGCGCATTCGATTTCTAAATCGATTCTAAATTATTGAAATCGATTAGAAATGTAGTGCTATGCAATGCAAATATGTGTAGCGGTTAGGTGTGGTCTGTTACTTCCTATCACACTACATATCAGTGCAAACCGAACTAAGCCCGGTCAATGACCATACAGACATTAAGACTGGTTATTTTAGTATAATGGCCTTACTTGCTAAATTGACACCTGCTGTGGTAAATAGTTTGGGCTTGAAGTACGTAGTCTTCCCCAGACCAAAACTATCCGCTAACAAATCTGCAATAATAACACAGCAAGTCAATTCTGCTACATCTCATTAAAAAAAATGGAATTTACTTCTACTTATCTGAACGTTTCGAATTATGAAATAAGAACAACAAAAATTTTGTAATCTATCATTTCATATTATTCGTATTTCAATAAATATAATAGTAGCCTCGGTTTCCTGATTGAAGATTAACGTTATAATTAAACGGTTTTCACTGATGTGTAGAATAGTTATGTCTACTTTCCCATCAAGTGGTTAGTGTTTCGCACTCCATACATTACAGAGGACGCCACATGCAAGATACTTATTTACAACCCACCAGTGTCATTATCAATTTAAGCTAGTTTTCTTCTAGCATACAATATTCATATTGCAACCTTAGCATGCATATGAACATAATGCTTCCTTTGTGGACAGTAAGCCTGTTGTGGGATATTTGACAACCTGTATAAAGAGTCGAGCAGATGCGTATACGTAGACAGACGTGCACGTACAACTGCGTTCAAATGTATGGAACCGTACGTCGCGTCGACGGGTATATATATGTATCTACGTTAAACAAGTAATGTGTCCTGTCTCATACAATCTACGTATGTATCCCAGGGCTTAGCACGAGTTTTTTTTTACGATTAACGAGATTGAAACGTAACCGCGTTTAGCCCTCTGATTGGATGGTCCATTGGAACAGGCCAATCAGAACGCCGAACGGCATAAACATGTGAATCACGTCAATTCGTCGTTTATTGTGAACGGTCTGATCTGCTCGACCTTTGAAGATCACTCATTTAAACACTTCCACACGATTGGAAAAAGACCAAGAGATAGTTCCGGCTAGTTTTAATAACCTATATGTCGGTAGACTTGCGTACGAAAAACAGAATTTAGACACAATTTTGTAAAGATTTTATGTCAAAATATCTATCTCTAGTAGTAGTAAATCTACTGATAGTTGGGTTATTATGACTGGCCATTACACTTAGTTCATTATAATGGTCTATGGCACATGTATAATGTACAATACCGTGCATTATGGGATGTGGACCTATAGCACACTAGAATGAAAAGTGAAAACCGATTATAAAATGTACACCATTGATGTGATAATGGCATTCTACAAATTGTGCAGTATCTGATAATCTTGATTAATTGAATGATGTTATGTACAATGTGTATGTATTGATTATACATTACAATGTTTTGTACATTTAACGGAATAATATAGTATGTGAAATGACCACTACCAACGATACAATCGAAAAGTGGTGACAAAAAGTCCAAAGAAAACCCTTTCATTCTCACTTGAGGAATGACTTCTTAGTGTATTTTTTTCCTATTTATCAATATTTACATCTGTTAAACACTTAATATTCTGTATATTTAGCATTTTGTTTTACTTGTTAATAAACAACAAGTACTGAAGACGCTGAGTTAATGCATCATCTATGGGATTAGATAATACCTATGTACATGACAACTCCTTGACAATACATTGAAAATATACAAGTTGTTAAACAGAACCAAAGCAAGATCTAAAGAAAATTGTCTATAAAATTGACGTAACTCCGTAAGTTGAAGGAAACTTTTTCTTCAATATTAAGTGTTAATCAATTCTAAGATGTCTTAAGTTTATCCGTACAAATAACAGTAGATATTATATAAAAAATATTGGAGAACAAACCTGCGACAGTGGGTCCCTTGAATTTGCGTGCCTTGACCCCGGGCGCGGAGCCCGGCGGTATGGAGTGCACGCGTATGACGCGGGAGGAACTGGCGCCGGCGGTCCACGACTCCTCGTTCGGAGGGCTCGACGGAGACTCGCCGGACTCGTATTCAACTAGATCCTGGTGGATAGTGGAGGAAAATGGCCTGGTCTTAGATTGATTTACTGATTACATATCGGCGCGCCTGTCTCCCATTAAGGACGCAATGGAATTACACAATTTAGACATACATTTTCCGCTTTATCTACATTTATCAATCACTTTTAATGGGAGTACTTCTAATTTAGTCCATTTTAATATCGTCGTAATCTATTTGGTACAATTTCACGAACACACATTGAACACGATACATACCTGCAGCAAGGTAGTGAGTGCATGACGTGGCCAGGGTGGCAACGTGACAGCGAGCCGCGCCAGGCCCAGGATACACGAGGGATCCAACAGGCTTGCACCACCGGATAATGCACAAAGCCTTCCGACGACCTGTTACATGGAAGGAATATTACATGAAAATATTTGATTTTAGCATCAAGTTGTTGTACTTTTTAGGTGTTGAACTCATTTTGATGTAGATACAGATAGATGTTCCAAACTATGTCAAATTGTTATAGAATAAAATATACATGGAAATGAAAGATGTGATCAATATTTCTTGAATGCGGCTGTAGACAAAGGCCAGTATCTACTGTACATTTTGCAGTATTTTAACATACTTTACTACAACGAACATCGATTTTTTAAGTAGACGTAACAGGTGTAAAGCAATAAGTTACCTTGGCGGCCAGCATGAGCGCGTCTGCCTGGTGGCAGGTGTCGGCGGCGAGCATGTGCGCGACGAGCGCGTGCGCCAGGCGCGCCGCCAGCTGCGCGGGCAGCGGCCGCAGCCGGCTCCACTCCGCGCACGCCCCGCCGCGCGCCGCGCCGCGCTTGCCCACCATCGCCATGCGCGCCTTCAGGTTCAGACGGGCGCGCTGCAAAGTCACATATTACACAGTTCTGCAATATCTAGTAGTTGACTGATAGAGAACACAATCAAACGTAGTGATAAGACTGGTTGATTAAACTCAGTTTAGACCTTCTTTGTAATAAAATAACAACATAAAATCTATTTGTATGTTCTAACGTACCTGTTGATCTTCAAGTGCAACTTGTATGCCTCTCCTGGCAGCTTCTAGCTCTTGCATTTGGTGTAATAACTTCTTGTGCAGCTTGCGTCGGTGCAGCTTGCATTCGTTGTTGCGTGGCGAGCCTTGTGCGTCCACGCCTGGGGCTGCGCCACCGGCACGACCGCCCGTCACCCAGTCCCACCTACGAAACCGTACAGATAAGAAAAAGTTTATTCTTTATTATGTAAAAATGTTAAAATTTTTATTTAAGATAACCGATGCGTTACATCTTGCGTATTGTCATCGAATATAGATATGAATGAAAGTTCGCAAACTTACCTGGCGTACTTGTCGTTGTGCGCGGCGACGGTGTCGAGCACGGCGGCGAGCGCGCTGAGCAGCGCGGCGGTGACGGCGGGCTGCGCGCGCGGCGCGCGGAGCAGGTCGAGCGCGCGCGTGGCCAGCGCGGCGCAGGGCCCGTGGTCGGGCGCGGCCCACACGGAGCGCCGGCACATGTACACGGCCAGCACCAGCACGCGGTCCAGCGCGGCGGGCGGCGCGTCGTAGGCCGCGAAGGCCGCCGTCAGCGTGTCGCCCAGCAGCGCGCCCCACCAGGCCGCGGCGCCCGCGGCGCGCGCCAGCAGCGTGGCCAGCGCGCCCGCGCCGCGCGCGCCCCACTCCCACACCTGCGCCACCACCACGCTGCACCACTCGCGGCTCACCTCCGGGTATTGCTGCACACAACATTTACATTAGACCGACACAAATAATTTCAGCTGTCTATTAGTCACTAACTAAACAAACTGATGCCCAAATACTCAAATCCTACACAGTGTGCAATGTTAAGATATAATATACTCATATCTGTCATTTTACTACTTGTTCTCAAAAACGTCTTAAAAGTGAGTAGTGTTTGAGTAGTTGAACATTATACAAGTAAAAATCACTCACCACATCACCAACTTGGAAGTAGAAATACAGTAACATATCCACAATTGTCTCACTAATGACTCTCAGCTTATCCGTGGAAGCTGCTTCTAATAGAGCTTCAGAAGACACGAGGCCTTTGTCAATAAGTTCTGGAAGGTTCCTAGGCCCGTCAGAATTGTTCTGTAGCTTCCGGAGTATGTTGGTACAAGTGTGGAGTTGTTGCTGCAGCTCTATGCACTCCTGGTAGGCAGTCACCACCTTGGCGTCCACGTCATTGCTGATGTTCATGTATGACATCATATGGGCTGCATTGCCGTTGTATAGTTCCAGGTATGGGTTCAAAAGATCCATTAGTTTACCGGTTGCTAATCTGTAAAGACAAGAATAGATTATTACATAGAAAATCTTATGTCCATTTGTTTGGAGACATTCATTCATTATCTACTGTGTTATAAACATATTGTACGTTACCTAAACCGGCAGGTCAAGTCCTGATGCAGCGCGTTGAGCGCGTTGATGCTAGGCTGTACATGTGTGATCTCCGCCACCTCGCCGTAGAACCAGCCGAGCGGGATCTTGCACTTCATC
This sequence comes from Spodoptera frugiperda, assembly GCF_023101765.2. NCBI lineage: Eukaryota > Metazoa > Arthropoda > Insecta > Lepidoptera > Noctuidae > Spodoptera > Spodoptera frugiperda. The sequence continues at coordinate 2,632,641 of NC_064219.1, read as the reverse complement.
GCCGACATGCCGTACCTACCTATCGTGGTTATCTGTGAAGAGGAAAAACATCAATAATAATACAGTTAAAGATTTCGTCTATGTATGTACCACTTAATAAAGATTTTTTACAAATACACTGTAGTAAAATGTTCCTTCGAAAAAGTAAATATTAACAATACACATCATCAGCCTATAAGTGGCCCTACACACGGAGAAGATAGCATAATAATTTTATTTGACTAAGAAAAATTATTTTTTTCTGCTTGTCGTTCTACGTGGAGGATTAAGGGGGAGGCCTTTGTTCAGCAGTGGTCGTCTCTCGGCTGATGATGATGAAGAAAAATCAAGATAGTATTGATGAATATTATGAGGTTTACCTTCATATACCGGCAGATGGGCGGCGGCTGTATGTCAGTGAGCACGAGGTGCTTGGTGGCGATGTCGGTGGCGAAGGCGAGCTTCACGCAGTCCGTCTCCTCGCCCGTCACCCAGATGTCTATGCACAGCGTCACCAGGTCCGAACACGATGGGATTATCTATAACAATAATAAACGCATGAATAAATGATTAGACAAAACACTTTGGAATATGTTATGAAGTCTATGAATACGCAAGAAATCACTCTTGTAAAATTATAGTATTCAAGAATTTCATGCATTGTCACGCCTATTATCCCCGAAAGGGTAGGCAGAGGTGCACATTATGGCACATAATGTAGACCCACTTTTCACAATTTGTGTTATAAGTCCCATCTAATAAGGGATGAGCTATTGCCATATATTGGACACAATTCCAAACTCCGTGCTACTACTAAGAAATTTTATTACAGTCGAACCCGAGACACCTTAACATTCGCACTTGACCGACCAACGAGGCAGTCAATCAAGTATTTCACTTGAGTTGTAACCTAGCGATTCTAATAACAAAACTTGTCTTGGATCCCACAACAAAATAGATCAGAAGATATCATTAGAAGAAAACAACACAAGTATATAAACAATACACGCACCACGTCAGTGAGTTTGACGGCGTGTCCGAAGTCGAGCACGATGTACCGGCGCGCGCCGGAGTGCATGCGCTCCACCACCAGCGTGTGCTGCGGGGGCCGCGTCACTAGCGACGCCCACGGGATGCCGCACTGCTCCTGATCCTGAGGGGGAAGCGACATTATGGTATTTTTATTATAACTTTCGTGAGACACTAAATTAATTATTATGTTATCGGCTAAATCGAAATGCTGCTCATGAATATAAGCTCCATCTACGGCTCGTAAGCAAATGGCTTGAAACTATATCGTCTGCTCATGAATATAAGCCTCTAGCATGAGTTGAAACTAGTCGAGTTCCTCGTCAAACAGCTACATCAGTAAACCGATAACATAATAATTGACATTTTATGAGCACAAATAATGTCCACGGTAACATGAGACTTGTAGAAGAACATTATGAAAATGTGTCTTATCTTATTTTATAGCTTACACTTTACGTCGATTAATGTTATTGATGTTTTCCCAATTAATGTTACGTAATTTTTCTAAAGTTAAAAGTTCACCTTAAACAGCTTCTCTTCGGAAAACTCCATCTTATCCTGAGGATCGCACTCCATGAGGGAGCTCTCGACGTCCTCAAGAGAGTCAGGGTCTTGCGAAGACTGCTTCATCTGGCCTTCCTTCACGACTGACCATAGTTGCTGAACAAACGAAAACAAAGATGTGACTTCGTGTTGATATCAATGTGATGTTATATTCATAATGACTGCAGCATATTAAAAGATTAGTTATTGCTTAGGGCCCTCGCCCATGGCGACTTTTTGCAGCGTTGCTGTCGCGCGTTTAGTGAATGCGGGACAGCATTTCTAATAACACATGTTACTTTTATGTGCACTTTGCGACTGTATCGATTCTGACGCGCGACAGCATCGCTACAAAAAGTCGCCGTGGGCAAGGGCCCTTAACTATCGCAAATATACTAAAATTTTTAAATATATTTCGAATATAAAACAAAGTGAAACTTTAACCAAATATAAACAACAGTTCAGATTAACATGACCAGCTTTGAAATAACCTATTTACCTGGCTAGGATCCCCCGGTCCAGCGCCGGGCAGCGAGCTGACAACAGCGGAGTGATGGCGCGTCCCGTTGGACTCGAGCTTGGTCCCGTCGGAGGCCACGTGGCACGTCACGTGCAGCGGCATGGCCTCGCTCAGCCCGGCGCCGAACACGCCAACACCGTTGTTCTGAGCCCACCACGCGGTCGATGAGTTCGCGCTCTTCGCATCTGGTTGTAGAGAGTTCTTTGTATTAGATTTTATTGTGAAAGGGCAGAGGAACAGAACGGAGTCCATAATTTATTCATGTTTTATGTTTAATAAGACATTGCAGTGGATGCAGGCGGCGGCTTGTCGTTCTACGTGGAGGAGTTCAGCAGTGGACGTCTCTCGACTGATGATGATGATGATGAAGACATTGCACAGTGATAGAGTGAATGTCAAAGTAATACCTATTTTATTAGAAGGTTATGTAGACTTTACTGGGATTTTTGTTTCAGAAGGTTTGCACAGAGAGGAGTGTATTAAATCTTATCCACATAGAAATACGCAAAACACAAGAGTTGTGAAAAGAAATACTTGTCTATGTAGAGAAATAGCTAACAGAATTCTTGAACTGGTGTCTTAATAAAGTAACTCACCCATCTCCAAAGGCAAGTTGAGCAGTTCCTTCAGCTGGTAGTCAGGTTTAGGAACAGGGGGCGTCGTGGTGTCGCCCGCCAGTACACTGGCGTACGTGACCGGGGTGGACGTGCCGCGCCCCAACTCCGGCACCTCCGTCGCGAATATTGTGCGCTCTAATGGAAGACCGTATAGGCCAAACCTGTGGACATAAATACAAGTTACACATATCGTCAAGTCTAACTTCCATTGGGGTAGGCAGAGACAATTAAACGTCAAATGACACGCTTCTGGCATATTTCGCTTTATTTTATTCATCAATCTCTTCACACATGCTTGTCGATTGTGGGAAGTGCGAAAAAAATATATTTACAATACTAAAGTTAACTTGTCCATTTGGTTACTACAAAGAATTCCTTAAAATTGTTCCTTTGTGTTGACAACAAGACCCACACATAAACTATAAAAGTAAACTTAACATTATACTATACCTGGCTCTCAAAAGACTATGATAAACATCGGGTCGGTCGCTCAAGCACTTGGCGGCCCGTTCGAGCAGCGCCATGCACTTGGCGACGAGCGCGGGCGCCATGGCCCGCGCCGTGCACTGCTGCGCCAGCGCCGCCAGCCAGCGCACGGCGCCCGCCGACACGCTGGCGCCCACGTACGGGATGCACGCGCACACGCTGCTCGACAACGTCGTCTCGAACGTCGACTTCCATGGCTTCGGGAGCTGTTTCTCACCCCTAAAGAAAAATAGGACGTTAGGAACTATTTTTTCAAACTTGTTATTGATAAGCTAGTGAAATCAGAGCGAATTATGTGTGATTAGTATCAAAAAACAAGGCTATCATGATGACTAATGTTATTTAGACTGTCCAGACAATATGTAAACTAGTATGGTGACCCCCAACGTGAACAATTGGGTTAATGTTTACAAAGAGCGTTAGGAACAAGATAAGATAAAATACCTACAGTAGAAACAATAACATTAGCAATAATTCTTTTAACGATGATATGACAAGATGGTTTTATTTGTAAATAACAGAAAAGAAATATCATACTTACTCGCTAGTAATTAGAAGAATTTTCACGCATTTCTTTGCAATGCTTCTGTTGGCGCACAGAATGCAGTTCTTGATCAGTGCGTCCGTGTGTTTCTCGATGATCTTCACGCATTCCAACTGTTGTGTCTCGACAGTCTTGTCTTTACCTTTGTCGGTCTTTGATAAACGCATCCGTTGCAGTCGTATCGACACCACCCAGATTAATAGATCCATCGCGATATTCCTCATTTCACAATCAGCACTGTTTACAGATATCTCACACAATGTATTCAAGAAGCTATTCGACTCCAACATAGCTATCCGTTGCTGTCGCTCCATAGCCACGTCAGTGTGTGGACTAGAGCGGACTGTCAATGAAATCTGATGCAACCAATCGCAGCCAATGAAGCCAGTCTTCTTGGAACTAGTCTCGCCTGTTTTGTTTGTTGCTTTGCTCATGTCTTTGGCTGGATCGAAGAGTGTCTTTATGTGAATGAGGAATGTCCGGCCTCTGGCTCTATATAACCGAGGGCTCGTCAATATTAATGTACCGGATTGTTGTGTCATGTCCAGTCCCGAAGACAGTAACAAAGGTCCCGCCAATATCTCAGCGTTATGTGCTTGTAAGTACTCTTCACTATTGACGGGATTCTCGAGATTCGACATGTCAGCGTCTATAACTGGGAAATGTATCGGGGAGTCCGATCTGTGACCAAAAGAGGCGTCTTTCTTGTATCCGATACCGTGCAAGTTTTGTTTCAGTAACGTTACGAGAATGATTGGAAGATTTGCAGAACATGCCGAGTGTAAGGTGAATCCAAACTCTATGTGGGCTAGTGACACACTGTACGGTAACGTCAGCTCCAGTACGTGCTCGTCCCACGTCGATGAAGTGTTCTGCAACCTCCATGTCCTATTATTTTGATGATCAGATCTCGACCTTTGTGCAGGTGACAGCTCACACCAAAACCCAGGCACAACCGCGCTGTAAGGCACCGTCGTATTAGTACCATAATAGCCAGTCAAGTTTATTAAAGTCTCTAGGTCTGACAAGTCGAGTTCAGTCTTATTAGCGATGATGACGGGCGCAGGCGTCGGGCCGCACACCTCGTCCCGCGGCGCGCGCTGTAGCATGTCGAAGTCAATGTTAGCGAATTCATCTTCGTCTATATCCCCCGTGTTGTCCCTCTCGCCGTTGTTCAATGCGTAGAAGTATATCATCCCGTGTTTAGTAGACACACTGAGCCGTTCTACTGACGCACAGAATACTACCGACGTGAACTGTCCCTTTGGTACGCGTTTCTCAGACAAAGTCTTGAAGTCAGGCAGTGAATACAGCCTTAAGCTGCCGTCGACTCCTACTGCAGCGAATGAATACTGATCCTGTTTGTCAGGCGGTAATAAGCACAGGTCCACGGGACTTTCGTGGAATGGTAACTCTTTGAAGGACACGGGGTTGTCCTCCAGCGTGTATATCGACGTCTTATTGTTAATTTTATAAAGGATAAAGTAAGCCTTCGCGTCAGATTTTGGTTTGTCACTGGGTTCGGTACATTCGTCCACGTCCATTTTGGTATCGCCGTCATTGTCAGTCTCCTCCTCTACCTTGACCTTCTCCGGTTCGATACTAGATATGACTACAAGCAGATGCTCCTTGTCTTCAGTTGGCAATAGATGCGTCACTTTGGAATCATCCTTCAATGTGAGTTTAGCTGGAAGACTGAGGCACTGGACAGCGATGCCCTGCGAGACGGCCTCCTCCTGCGGCGGGTCGCTGTCGAAGCCGTCGTTATTACTGTTTGTGATTGCAGTCTGTGTACCGACTTTGCTTCCTCCTCCTCCTCCGAACGTTGTCACTTTTACTTTTTCAGTTCCATCTCCTCCCTCGTACCACTTCAAGTCTGAGATCTCTAGAGGTCCGTTCATGTTGAGATAGTGTGTGATGGGGTCAGCCTGTTGTAACACGGCGTCAGTCTGGTCTGCTAGCTTAGTGCCTACAGAGTCTAGGTTGCCACTCTTCCAACTCTTCAGTTGTGAGATCTTGCCTACGAAGTCTAGCATGGTGGCTTGTCCAGCCTCTTGTAGTTCAGGTAATAGGGCAGTGGGGGGCGGAGGGGGCATGGTTTTGAAATGTTTCGGCACTATTATCTTCTTAGGTTCCCATATTTTGCAATCCTCCTTGCTGGACGATGCGTTCAAGTTAATAACGTTACTAATCTGCTCGTCTAAGCTATTTGTGCATTGTGGAAGCTCTGTGTCCTCGTCAGAGTATTGGAAGTATATCTCGTCGTAAATGTTCGCGTCGTCGGGCCTCGGCACCGTGCACACTTTCTTGCTGCCTCCCGGCTTGGAGTTACCGCTACTGTTTGACGTGTGTACTACAGTGGTTATTGAACCAGCTAATGAGCTGTGTATGTCATATGTTAAAAGGAAGAGCATTTTATTTGTTGTCAAATTATTCTTTGCCTCATTCTGATCGTTCATTGCTTGAACGCTTTCTTTGTCGGCTCCCGAGTCGAAGAGCGCCTTGCTGGAGTCTTCTTTGATGGGCTGGTCAGTCTGTGTAGTGTTTGTCCTGGTGATGACGACGGCGCAGATGAGGGACGGTTTCGTTTTGTTGGTGTTCGTCTCTTTCTCTGTGCTCTCTGTGTTTTGTGTCTGTGGGTAAACTTCTTGCTGTGACGTCATCCCGACGAAAGCCATCGCCGTCAGCTCGACGCCGTATGTAGCTATAGCAATAAAAATCGTTTATAAATAACAGGAATATTTAATTATTGTTCAATGAAAACAAATATAAATTGATATTAAAATGTTTACTGGGAATACCAAAAATAACTGTGTACTAAACAACAGCTGAGACAAAACAAAAACGATTACATTTCAAAGTACAAGTAATTTACAGATAAAATAATCTAACACTTGAATAAATTAAAGGCAGAACAAAATTAGGACAGAAGTAACAATACAAGACAAAGTACTCACAACTATCCTTCTCCAAGCTGGCGGACCATACTTTATTGCTGTCAGTCGCCAGTATGCCACTGAATATCGAATCATACGGCGACAGGTGAATGAACTTGACAAGTTTGAGGCCACAGTCGAACCGCCAGATGTTCACTTTGCCCTCAGGAGTGCCCGTCGCGATGAGGTCCCCTGTGTTGCCCTTGGACACCACCGTCACATTCGTACAAGGCACTGCACATGCTGTCGCGTTGGTCACCTGCGGATCATTACCGGTGAACTATGACACACTGAACTAGCTGACCACTAGCACCTAAGTTCAGACTATACTTTAACAATCCGTCACCATTACGTAGATACTTTAAAAAAAACGCCGCGTCACCACAGGAGCAACGGTACTTGATCTAATAATCTTATCTGTTTATATTCGATTTGATATGACACTCAACATGTACTAAGATTGGCAACAAGTCTTCTCGTACACTAAACTGTTATTGATGATGTATTTTACATATCCCACCCAAAACATAAATGTGAAAGGATGCGTTCGATAATATTGGAATGCTTCGCCTATAAAAGAAGTGAGATCTAAATAAGTATGTACCAAGTTCCATACACAGACCTCAGTTAAAAATGATATAACAAGTTGGCAAGTTTTCACACACTTTGTTATAAACCTACTAAACGCAATGAGTCAAGTATATAATTTTCTATTAAAACTTGCCAAGTTATATCATTTTTAACTGAGGTCTGTGTATGGAACTTGGTACTTATTATTTAGATCTCACTTCTTTTATAGGCGAAGCATTCCAATATTATCGAACTTGGCATCCTTTCACATTTATGTTTTGGGTGGGATTTCATTTATTTTTGTAAGGTTTATTTTCTTTTTTTCTTATTTTACTTTACTTTGACTAAATACAAACCTTCGTAACGAATTTTAGGTCGGTACGACCATTGGAAGATATAGATAATTTTTTTGTTTTAGTTCCTTAGGGGTATGAATTTACACCTTCATTATTTTTAAAACCGACTCACACTTGGCCATTTTCAGATTTTTTCCTTTACCTTGACCTAAAGACCTACCTCCATGCCAAATTTCAAGTCAATACGACTATTGGAAGTGGTCTAGGTTTTTGATGAGTGAGTCAGTCAGTGAGTGTATAGTAAAAATAGCGATTTTCTGACGTCAATATCTCAAGATCTACAATAGGTACATTAATGAAATTTTGTATTTTAGATAAGTAAGTAGATCTCGATAGATACTAGAAATTTCATATGCGTAGATAAAATAGATTTTGAGTTATAGGTGGGTCGAACTTGGCCCGAAATGGTTCGTGTAATATAACCCACGGCCGGTGTGTCGGTTTTTTTGCTCGAACTTGGCGGACACACTGCCGTGTGTCTAGATATACGGCGTGTGGAGATAAAAAATTGGCCAGTCACCGCGTCTGTGATGGCCGCGCCTCCAAGTCTGACTGATAATTACTACAGGTCCTGCGTCTAAAGTTTACATGTAATTGATGAACAGTTATGTTATCGCGGGCGTCGTGTGCAGACGATGATGCGTGGCTCTCAGCAAATATTACGAAGTGCACTAGTGATGGGACATGTTACCTTAGTGATAAACTAGTGACGGTACACCACAAGCACCGCAATAGACAGCTGTAGGCGTGTCAAAATACAAGATAAAACAAAACTAATCTCAGAGATAATTCTAAAAATATTTGTATGTTAATTTTAATGATAATATAATAATAATTATCGAACTAATAGCTACCAATGAATATCACACTAAAATAAATAAAAAAAAACAGTGTAAATTCATGAAACAATGTATTTTTAATTAAAATGAAATTGTTTAATTTTCGAATTTATTATTTTTAATTTGGTTGTCTATACACTTTATGGCTTCTACAAGAAAATACAAGTATGCGTGCAGAGAATGTAGTAAGTGTAAAATATTTAAAGCTGTGACTACACTGTGAACTGCATTACAATTAATTTCAGTCGTTTTACTGTGCAGTGTTTAACCAGTGCAAGTTTATTAAAAAAAAGTGAATAATAGTGAAGAAACTATAGAATATCCATGCCATATTTGTGTTATTGAGTAGAATTAAATTCATAATACTAATATCATGGGCCAAGTGCAAACCTGTGTGAGTGAACTTAGTGAGTCCCATCCTCGTTCGCCGTCTATGGCCATCCATAATAATAGTAGAGGTGGCCAGATGTGTTGCCATGTCATCACAGACAAAAATAAAATGGCCAAACTTTCGTCAAGTATCATCTACCGGCGGGAATGGAAAAATACAAGTAATAGTGCCTACGTGTTACATGTCTTAGGAAATGTGTTGATTTTTAAATATAAATAAATAGAAAGGTTCGCTCTAATTGTTCATAGCGTTGCTTTTTGAGTGTTAAACAGGGAAAATCGTGATTTAGCTTAAAAGTTACACAATATTATGAAATATGTATGTACAATTTGTGTATTTATTTAACTAATTATGTGTTTGTTACGCTTGTCATCGTGAAGTTACTATTGCCTCGTTTACGAATGAATCCACTAGGATCCCGATACCAGTACCCTACAATATATCATTAGGGTCTTTTAAATACATAAATGTAAAAGTAAATAAAGTCAACATAAAAAATTGGTATTTTTAAACATGTACTTTTAAGTGTGAGAGCCATGCTTCGGCACGAATGGGCCGGTTCGACCGGAGTGATACCACGGCATCACAGAAAACCGACGTGAAACAACGCTTGCATTGAGTTTTGTTGTATGAGTAAGGTTACCGGACTCCCAATTACCCCAATCCCCGATTTTCCAACAACCCTTAAATTCCTACGCAACGACAACTTGTAACACCTCTGGTGTGTCGGGTGTGCCTGATCAGCTTGAGGACCAGCATCGAGGCATCGAGCATCGAGGTTCTACATCACTTATTCATTGGTACACATAGCTCAGCATTGGAGAAAACGGATTCAGCCATGCTATGTTATTATATGGGAAGATGCACGCTAAGGACGTGTGCTATGGATGGCTTCCCTACTATTATGTATTATGTACAGTAGCTGTGCGAGCATGTATCATATAGTATATATAGCATATATAGTACATATAGTATATACAATGTGATAGGGGCGAGACTTCTAACCCGTTAAGGCTGAGTACTACATCTAATTTTATCGACAAAAAAATAATATGGGGGTTGAACCCCTAATTGAAAATATTGAAAAATAGTGATTTTTTCGGTAAAAATAATTCACAAATGATTTTTTTTCTCACCAAAACATTATCAAACATATGAAAAAAGTAATGAATTAGTTAGCCAAGGTTATTAGCTACCGTTTGTTGTTTTTTTTTTGTTTCTGCGACGCAAACAACCTTTGATATCAAAAAAAGTAAAAAAAATATTAAAATAGCCATAACTTTTAGGGGAGGGGATTGGACCTCTTCGACCCCCGACTTTTGTCGATAAAATTAGGTGTAGAACTCAGCCTTAACGGGTTAGAAGTCTCGCCCCTATCACATTGTATAGTACATATAGTATATATAGTACATATAGTATATATAGTACATATAGTATATATAGTACATATAGTATATATAGTATATATAGTACATATAGTATATATGATACATTCTCGCACAGCTACATAGCTTAGTATCAGTGAAAACGGTCACATAGTTCCACAACTTAGCTATTACATCTTCGTAGCATAGCTACATATCACATCTCTGGTGAAAAAGCACCCTATTACATGACTTTAATTAAAGTTACTAATTCAATATCAATAAAACCTTACTTCACACCTACGACAACCCCTTTGATCGAAAGAACCGTAACATTCCATCAAAAACTGATTCATCACGCGTTTACCCAAATCTTTAACAAGATTTGAAATCAACAAGGCGAATTTCATCATATTAGTACCTACAGATGAATTGACTTAGCAAAGAAGTTTATACATGTATGAATCACGGTGAAATAATAGATTAGAATACTGTCAAATCAGCGTGGCTTGCGAATTGCGATTCGTTAGTTATCTTACGTCATATGACGAGTTTCGGTAATCGTGTATACGTAGTATAAAAAATTATAAGTGATATAGCTATGACATAATGTAGACTTTGGACTTCGATGTACGTCAGCAACTTAATGCTTTTGTACTGTGGACTGCAAAGGTGGTTTCCTCACGATGATTTAACTAATGAGTATGTACTGTCGAATTGTAATATCAAACCGTATTGCTATAAGAATAAAGGTGATATTTGCACGTTTATGAGTAGATTGTTGTGCTGTGTTATTTTGATCCTTGTGTGGTTAGATATAGGTCACAATTTTCTGATATGGGTACGCGTAAGATGTAGTGTTAAGGTCCAATCCACTTGGACCGGTTAGTCGAGAACAAAAATAACAGGAAAATATGTCTATAATGTTTTTTATTCAATTAATCATAGGTTTCGATTACAATGCTATTTTTGTAAGTTTTATAATCCACGTGTTTGCTATCATTAGCAATTCAATTTTCGTTAAAAAGTTCTGGATTGGAATTGAAGGAAAATATTGTAGATAGTGACAATTATAGTGTAAGTGGAACAAGTTGGCCGCTCCTTAGGTGAGGAGACTTAGGGGGAGGATGTTTGTCTACTGCTTGCAATGCATATGAGATTAAACAATGATGATTGATGACCGATTTCGAGATATCGTAAATAATGATTGTTAAATTATTGAAACAAAACACTAATAACTTTTAGAGGTTTAACGCGCGCGGCCAACTACGAATAGTTCCGCGCGCTTGGTAGGTTTTTTTTTGAGAATAACTTCACAGAGGATTTCCAAACGATGGAAATAATATGTACCTAACTGTTTTGCAATATTTCCTGAGTTTCACAACTGGGAAAATTCCGACAACTGAATACTGAACAAAATAACACTCTATAGAGGATCAACAGAAAAAAAAAGTTAATGGAGAATAAATTTTTCTTCTTACATACGCTAAATTTGAGTCTTTGTCACGTGGGGGTAGTACAATTCTTACTTACGTGACGTACACACCCATGCTTGTGTGATCTAAAATTTTTCTATAATCTTTCCTTTTTTACTCCTTATAACGACACTAATAATTGCTGGTGATAATACTGTAAAGTCATTTGTCTAATTTCAAGCAGACATAATAACAAGTAACGTGACATAATAACTAAAATTTTAATAAAATAGCTTTTTTTTTTTTTTTTTTTTTTAGGGTGGAAAATCATCCAATGACTTCTCCCGCCTTGGGCGAGGCGAGAGGGAGTGTCAGACTCTTACTGACTAAAAACCACCCCGTTCCTACTCCTGCCAGTCGAGCCGGAGCCCCGGTAAACCCGCTAGGTTGTCCGCAGCTCCGGATTAGGCATCAGCCCTACTGGGCCCCATCTGTGGTGGTCTGATGGCTCTTTGAGGCGCGCGCAGAACGCGACGCGCCGCACGCACGGGTCTGGTTCTGGTCGGGCGGCGAGCTACCCTTGCTCGTCGTCCGCAGACCCGCACTTACGGTGGCCGGAGATCGTCGCGCGATCCCCGACGCCCGGAGTGTCTCTCGCGACGGCTGGGGCGTGAAGAGGTTCGTTCTCTCACGCGCCCCGCCTCCTCCTTAGCTAGCATGACTGCTTCGCAGAAGGAGGAGACGGCATCCCAGTCCCCCTCGCTCCGCACCATGGCTTGTATCAGTGCCGGACGCGAGAGGGTGCCGTCGCCGACCACATCCCTGAGGACTTGGCGGTGCTCAGCCCACGCAGGGCACACCGCCACTGTATGTTCTACAGTGTCCTCCGGGCGGTCCTCGCAGTGATGACACCCGGGCGTTTCCTCCCGCCCAATAAGGAACAGGAACCTACCGAAACTCCCATGTCCGGTAAGCACCTGCGTCAGGCGGTAGGTGAGGACGCCGTGGCGCCTCTCTAGCCACTCCTCAAAGAGGGGACTTACCGCTGCAATGACAGCGAGCCCAGCCCTCGGTTGCGACAGTCGTTGCTGCCATTCCGCCATGAGATCGCGCCGGAGCTCGTCCCGCCACGCACTGATCTGGCGCGGTAGTGGAGTTTCGCCCCGGCGACACGCGTCGGCGCGCAAACTGAACACGCGCGCGAGTACCTTCGCCTCCAAATCCCACGGCGGTAATCCGGCAAGGAGGTTCGCCGCCTCCCCGGAGATCGTGCGATATCCACGGATCACCCGGATAGCCATGACCCTCTGAGACGTGAGCAGCGCCCGAGCTGGCCGCCGCATCAGGTTCGGCGCCCACACAGGGGCGCCGTAGAGGGCCATGGACCGCACGATCCCCGCGTACAACCTCCGGCAGGAGGCATTTGGCCCCCCGAGGTTGGGCAGGAGCCGCTTAAGCGCAGCCCCCGTCCGTTCCAACTTAGGAGCCAAACGTCGAAAGTGTTCCACGAAGTTCCATCGACTGTCGAGGACGAGTCCTAGATACTTCATCGTCGTCTCGACGCCGATGGAAACTCCTCCCGCCGTTATTTGGGACCCACCCGGAGGTGGCGCGTTCCCGCGGCCATGAAAGCACATGGCCTCGGACTTGTGGAGCGCCACCTCGAGTCCCAATTGCCGGATCCTATCAACAACTGTCGCAACCGCTCTCGCCATTAAGTTGGCCGCCGCCTGGTGCGACCTCCCGTGCGCTAGCACTAGCGTATCGTCGGCGTAACAAATTACGCCAACGCCGTTCGGGAGGTCGGTGCGCAGCACCCAGTCGTAACCGATATCCCACAGGAGCGGTCCCAAAACCGAACCCTGTGGAACACCGCTAATAAAAGAGATAATAGGTAAAGCACATTCACTTTTAAAATATTGTGCAGAATTTACAGTGAAATTACAACTTTACAATAACTATCTTTAGTGACATTTCGTTTTTCCGACAGCGAGGATCTCCGAAATGGCTGGACCGATTTTGATGGGAATTTTATTGCCAGGTAGCGGATGTACTTAGGACTAACTTAGGCTACTTTTATTTTAGAAAAATAAAGGCACAACGTCCTTAATCCACGTGGGGGAAACTGCGGGCGTTGGCTAGTCTAAAATTTATATTACATTTGACTTCTTCCGCGAATCCTGCGTAATACAATAGTGATGGTCACGTTGGTCGATGAAACAAAAGGCTTCAGGAAATAAAAAACTTAATGTTATAAAGCATCTACGTAATGACGACTCCTTCCAGCAATTCTATTTTAGTGACAAAAATACATACCGAATGTGAATTAATAAATATTTATATAATTTTTGACTAAACTTACCGATATGGGCACATTGTGGGTGTATTCGCCTCTTACGAAGGGACAGTTGGGTGAATGCCTCTCGTGTTCCACCCAGGGTTCATCCGACTTCTCCCAGCACACGAGGCAGACGAGACATGTGAAGCACATGGCGCGGTCATCACCACTAGGCGAAGGCTGGTGGTAGAAGCCCGCTTGTGCCATCCGAGCTGGGAGTGCCCATCTATTGCGGAAAAGAATGGTTAGTTAATTTTTTTTCCTTCTAAAGTACATGTGGCGACATCTATTAGAACGTTTACGTATTAATAACTCGATAGGTTCAGTAATGAAAAATGGGTGTAAAACATCCACTGTATGTATATGTATTCTTTGCAAAAAATATTTAATGTTATCTGTATGCGATATATCTTTGTGACCCACTTTGGGTTGCTGAGATCTTTATCGTCATTATTTTATAGAGTCCTACTTATTGGTATTTTTATTAATTTCAGGTAAAATTGTTCTTTAATAATTACTGTTTTTTTTTTTTAGTTTTTCGAAAACTCCTCTGTAATAGCACGGAGTCTGAAATTGTACCCAGTATATGGCAATAGGCTCAGCCCCTATTACGCGGGACTTATAAAATAATTGGTGAAAACTGGGCTTATTGGTATTTTTAAGGTAGACTTGTTCATCAACTCACTTGTAGTCCATGTGGGGCCATCGTTTGAAGGTCTCCTTCCTCTCAGCCTCGCTGTACATGAGCGGCCTCGTCTCTTCATCTCGGGAGCACGGCACCAGCTCGTTGGCGCGCTGGCCGACTGCGGACGCGATCGCCAGCGCTGGTATCCGCCGGTTCTGACCCTTCAGCTCTTGAACCACGCCTGTGGTCACTAGCCGAAGGGTCGATTGTGGTAGGCAGATTGTTACTGTGCTCCACTGTCGAGGAAACATTAAGTTTATTAATAAATTGTAGTTTTTTAAATGTTGCGTGACTGCGTTTACAAACATACAAGTTCACATACATATCATTGTAAGTTACTAGTAAAGTTAAACTTGCAGAATAGGATAATTAATTACATGCCCAAAAGCTAATGGTTTAGCACTTTAGATCTCCGATAGTAAATTAAATTAACTAGTGGTCGCCTAGTGGTTGAAATTCAACCATATACGAAGTAGTTTACAATACCACTAACATACGTTTAAGGATGATTTTTATTTAACTCAAACTCAAACAAACTCTTTCATAAAACTCTATTCATATGAGACGTCAATATCATCGCAATGTCTATCGATTTTGACGTTTTGTCAAATACGGTCAGATACTATGCATGTGTGTGTAATGTTTTATTTATTGATTTAATGTACTTTGAACTAAGCATTATTTTTGAAAAATATTAGCGTTCTGAACTTCTCCTACACATAAACTATAAGTGTACCAAATTTTATGCTCCTACGTCCCGCAATTTTCGCACCCAAAAGCGGTCCAAAGTTTTTGCATCACGTATTAATATTAGATTCCAACTTTGTACATTCTACAATAATTGTAGTCATTTAAATAATTCGTAGCGATACAAAGTTTCTACAGTATAACTTTTGCTACTACATATTAAGTAGTGAAGTACCGATTATAATGTGCGCCTAGAAAAAATAGAAGAGCACTGATTTGTAGACGCGCATATGGCAGGCGCAGTTAACACACTAACTAAACTTCTCTGTTCATAATATTGTGCAATTGATTTCGCATTTAATAGTAAAGAGAGAGATTAGTAAAGTTTCAATTTGAAGCCTAATATAACATACGTACGACTAGTAATTTAGATAAATATTTTAAACATTTCTGCTTACCTTCTGGGCCTTCACTCCTTTCCTGACAGGTTCTGCGTCGATGGAGTTCTTCAGCTCGTTGATGAAGTCTGTCAGACCCTCGATGGAGTGGGCGTCTAGACTCTGAAGACATTGGTACAGGAGCACGGCCTGCAACCAATAAAACAATATTATTACTATCTATATTCTGCCAGCTTACTTCAATTCCCAGGCTAAAAACGATCCTGATCCGGAGCTGCGGCCTTATCCGGAGCTGCGGACTACCTAGCGGGTGTACCGGGGCTCCGGCTCGAAAAGCAGGAGAAGGAATGGGGTGGTTTTTAGTCAGTAAGAGTCTGACACTCCCTCTTGCCTCGCCCAAGGCGGGAGAAGTCATAGGATGATTTTCCCCCCTCAAAAACAAAAAATTCCCAGGCTAAAAACGAATTATTTTCTCTATTTTTAAATAATTGTATTGACTTTCATTCATTCACATTCTATCAAACTAAACAAAAAATAATATAATAATAATTTTTATTTCATTTTATTAGGACACATTAAAAGAAGACCCTACTATCTCAGGTTGCCATGACGAATACGTAATTGAGAAATAGGAATTTTTAAAACGCGATACAAACTGGAACCAGAAAGAACGAAATGTTAGCAGCCGAAAAAAATGTTTTTTATTTAAGTAAATGCAAATGAGTAGAACTATAGTTAGTTTGTCTGTTAGACATTAAGTTAAATGGTAACTAAACCTATTTATGTGTAAGGGTATATAAGCACCCCTTCGCGATAAAAGTGGATGACCTTCAGATGTTACGTCACAGCAAAATATAGGTGCGTACGTAGGTGGAAGCTCGCTTGGTGCACGATACGGTATTTTTAAAGAAAAAGTTCTTTAAATAGTTTTATATTCAAAGTCATTTTTCTTTACTATTTATACATACATAAACCTCACGCCACGACAGAAGTAATGGAACACTAATTGTTACGAATTTAACATAGGTACCTCTTTCGCTTCATCAACAGTCATCAATCTTTTCATGCATGCTCGTCGGTTAAGGGTACTTTTAATTTGGCCCTTCTATAATATATCGCCAATATGGTTGCTATATGTCCCTCCACCTCTTTACTATTTATATCAGGATATTTAAAATGTTTGTGCTCTTAGTTAACACACAACACACTTTCATTTGAATAAAGAACCCTCACAAAAAAATTTACCTTTAACTTTGAAACTACCAAAAAATACCAACTAGTCAACAACCTCTGAATAAGAGACAGGGAAGAAAGAACGTGAAATTATTAACATACAAAAGAGACAAATCAAAATGTCCTATAACAGAAAAAAATGAGGAAGCATACTTGTATGATTAATTCATTACATCTATCCGTTTGTCAGTACCCATTGCAACATCAGATATTTTCCTTAACATCACATAATCAATCTTTCCTTCACATTTGCTCTACATTCCACCACATGAACATAAGTATAGCAAGTACCTACCTACTTAGACAAGGTGTCATCAGCACATACCTATAGTTTTTAATTAGGCAGGTAAATGACGTCACGTTGCGTGTTATCACGCATCGTTACAGGGTGAGTGTTTGTTTACAAGCCACCGTACGACACGATAAAATGCGGTTACGACTATACGATACGACTATGCGACTTTACGACCGAACCAAATACTACTAAAAGTCTCGTTTTTCAGAAGTTTTTAGTTGTGGTCGGTGAGTTTAGTTGTTGTTCGTGCTAGTTTTATAATTAGAATGAGATTAAGAAAATAACTAACAATAAAAAATCGATATAGAAGCACCTGTTTTTAACTTTTGCGTATGTGGGTAACAGATTTTTATTTAAAAAAATAGTTAAATGCAATAAATGGTAATAATAATATATGCAAATATACATTAATTGCTACTACCGCGTGGTTTCACCCGCTCTACTCAGCTTCTATTGATCGTAACTTAAAGTTGTATAGCCTATAGACATCCTCGATAATTGGACAATCCAACACAAAAAGGATAATTCAAATCGGACCAGTACTTTCAAATATTAGCGCGTTCAAATAAACAAACAAACAAAATAATTTCAAAAGAGGATACTAGCAGCTAGATTTAGGTCATTTACCTCCTAAACGTGAGCACTAAACTTTAATAAAAAGAATCTTAGAAGAAAAAACCCTAAATAAGTTATGGAAAACAAAGGACGTTGCCTGAGCGTCTTGTAAAATGTACAACGTTACGCATATTACCGTTACCGCAAATAGTAGCGTAACTTGTGCAAAAACGCCCAAAGAGGTACTATTTTGATGGTAAATCGCTACAATAAAGCTACCGGCTGACAGCGCACAATTTATAACGTAGTTATACTATATTGATCGAGTCTAAGCAAAGCTTTCATTCCTAGGTAAGTAGGGCAAAAGTAAATAGCTATTCGGCTATTCAGAAACTCTTAGTAACAGTTCGCAATCGAATTGTGCGTTGTAAATGGCTATAATTCGTCGTTTCCCGTCGATAGATTAAGTTGTTCTATTGATAAAGGATAAACCGTTTGATTTTACAATAACCAATGCTATTCAAAGTGTCCACATCATAATTGTATTATACAATGTAGTTTACTTTTGCCTAGATTGATTTAAGTCTGAAGTTTGACCTAGATACGGCGATGTGTACGCCCCCTATAACATGTGAACAATAGCACTACCGGTAAAATGTTTGTAGATAGCTCCACGCCTCTCAATCTCCTTGGAACTCATCATTAAACCTTGGATACAATTTACCAACAAACAGTGATATCAGTATATCACATTGTAAAAAAATAACGTTAAAGAGAACAAAATACAGTGTGAACTATATCTAACCGCTTCCTGAATAGCCCAGGGTATTTGACGACACCCGAAGCTGCAGACTGCCTAGCGGGTTACCGGGACTCCGTGTACGGAACGGTGTGGTAAAAAATCTTATCACCCAAGTCTGCTCATACTCTGTCTGTACACTCCCCTCTCGCCGAGGCGAAAAAGTCATTGGATGCTTTTCCACCATCAAAAAAAATTATACAATAAAAAGTGTATTTGACGACTTGCCTTTATAATATTCGTTGTTGTGAAAACAACGAATATGTACTAAAAACTAAACGTCCTCAAACTTGGTGCAGCCGTTCCGTAATTAATAACGCGTACATACATTTAGTTTTTATATAGACGATATATTGTCCGCCTGCTATCGTAAAGCCGGTAATGACGATAAGCTTGCTCTAATGCATAATGTGTGTTGTAATAAATCATATCCAGCCACAAACTTGTATGAAATGAATCAGTACTTCCTATAGCTCTCGATTGCATTGTGTACCTACTTATTTTTGAGGGGGAAATATCATGCAATGACTTCTCTCGCCTTGTGTGAGGGGAGTGTGAGACTCTTACATTTTGTGCTCTTATCGACTAAAAACCACCCCGTTCCTACTTCTTCTTTTCGTTTCGGAGCCCCGGTAACCCGCTAGGCATTCCGCAGCTCCGGAGTGTGTACCTAGTACCTACCTATAAAGGTTACTCAACTCTCCACCAAAATTTGCGCAAAGATATATTTTCAAAAACCTAAAAATCTAATTATTCCAATAAAGTGAGGCTAGTGAATGAATACATTCAATCCACAGTACCCATCCAAAACCGATTTCCATAAAACTTCTTTTACTGAATCCTGACAGATGATATAAAGGTCGACAAGTACGATTCCAAAAATAATATAAACTCCAACACGCTTGCGCAAAACGAGGAAAAAAGTAGAATATACCTAAATTGTAATGATGTCGGAATTTTCTGGACTATCAAATACCTAGAATAAAAATTAGGCAAGCATCATTCCCATTTAACCGCAATATTTATCCAAGCTAATTTCGACTGTATTTTTAATAGCCGAAAGTTTTAAATTGTTAAATAGTTTTATTTGATTTTTCCGCGCCACCGCAGTTGGGAGATGGCAGCTAGTTGGGATTTAAACTTCGTGCGGTTTTCCACACGTCATCAACGACGATGTCATATTATAAAAATGTTACCTATTTAATATACCGAAACTATCGAAAATCTTAACTTTAAAATAAAACTAATGTAATTTATTACTAGCTACTTCTGCGCGGTTTCAACCACATTGTTCGGTTCCTATTAATCATTACGTGATGTTTCATAGCTTATAGACTTCCTCGATTAATGCACTATCAAACACAAAAATAATTATTTAAATCGGACCAGCAGTTCCGGAGGTTAGTGCGTTCAAAAAACCTCTTCAGCTTTATATATTAAGGATAGATATTTACAAATGAACCTTCTACATAAAAAATATTAATTGTGGTTAAATTTCGAGCATTGAACCACAAAGCGACCACAAAGTAAAGAGATAGTAATTCATAAAAACATGTAGCACTTATTTACAATCATACATCACTAACGGGTAGTTAATGAAGCCTGCTGTGTAAACATTTCAAATAATTTATTACTTTTTTCATATTATACTCAAGTAAAGGACTTACTGCCGTAATCGGAGACATTTCATGATTTCTTGAACAATTCCTTAGTAACGATTTTGTTCCGAAAACAATAGCTGAGAACTTTTTTTAGGGGGGAAAATCATCCAACGGATTATCCCGCCTTGGGTGAGGCGAGAGGGAGTGTCAGACTCTTACTGACTAAAAACCACCCGTTCCTTCTGCTTTAAGCCGGAGCCCCAGTAACCTGTTACATTGTCCGCAGCTCCGAAAATTGCTAAGGACTGGGTTAAGTAACCTATAAATGACTGGAAGTGTGTCAGTTAAAATGCCAACATCTTTATTTTAAGACAGCAACAAACACTGTTATCTATTGGAAAGTTAATGTTATTGTGGCAAACATGTAAACCTGATAATAACGTGGTCGGTACTGCCTGTGGACAGTTTACCATCGTAACGTAGGTAAATATTACGCTTGCTATTGTCCAACAAGGCAAATATAAAAAAAATCTTAATATTTTAATATGAATATAGCACTCAAATATAATACAGCTTCTTTTATTGCCCACACTAGGATTTTCTCCTGTGCCTGTTTATGCTTTTACAAACATACAATTCGCATACACATGACAACCAGACCCGAAACAAAAATTTGTGGATCATATGAAGTGTTGCTCCGTGCGGGTAACAAACCCGCTACACGTTCCACGGTAACCCGTTGCCTAGCCACCGCGCCAACCGCGTAATCAGCATTGGAGGAGGCTTATGTTAGATGTCTTGTGGCAGATATGATGAAGATATTACTACAATACTTTATGGTGATTTGACGAAAATTTATACAATAGTACGAATAAAAATAAGAACTTTATACCCTTTACGAAAATTGCGCGGACGTAGGAGCATAAAATTCGGTACACTCTATAGTATATGTGTAGGAGAAGTCCAAAACGCTAATATTTTTCAAAACATAATGCCTGTAAAGTACATTAAATCAATAAATAAAACATTACACACACTTCCATGCATAGTATCTGATCGTATTTGACAAAACGTCAAAAGAGTTTGTTTGAGTTTGAGTTAAATAAAAATTATCCTTGAACTTATGTTAAGTGGTATTGTAAATTAAATCGTATATGGTCGAATTTCGGCCACTAGGCGACCATGTATACATAATAGTATGAATATATAAAAATAAGCAGTTTAAGTAACACCCTCATTTCAAGTCTGAATACCATGTAAATGTAATAATAATGTAAGGGTAAGACTAATAGTTATTCAATAACATAATAACTTCCTGTGACATGTTAAATATGTAATAAAATGTAACAAATACATAATAGGTTCCATTCATATTTCAAACACTTACATTACAACCACATATGAATGAAACAGTGTAACTGGATTAGTCACTAATCAAGTTAAAAAGTTGTTTCATTGAGTTATGTAAAAACCTGAAATGTTATGTTGTAACAATATTTTTTGTGTCAATATCAATGAAACAATGTCATTAGCAGAGGCCTAAGTTCAGGTATGGATGTTATAAGGGTAATATATGATAATGATAATCAATGCATAGTAAACTTTAGATCAATGTGAAACACCTCAAGTTAGGGCTTGTGTTTCCATTAGTCTAATTGGCAGAGCATTTGAGGTAATATCCATTTATTATGGAATAGGCAAACAAGTATTCAGATCAGGGATGATAAGCAATCACAGAAACATGAGAAAGAGATAGAGAGGGAAGGAGAGAGATATAGAGATAGGAGTCACAGGTGTGCTCCCGCATTTTAAGAAGGAATACCAACAATATTATTAAGGGTAAAATTTTTCATTTGAAATATTTCAAAACATGTGTGTCAGTTTACCTAACAGAAGCTTAATTGGCCCTTAACATAATTATTATGCAACATACCTACATAACACAGCAGTGTTACCTTTTACTTCCCATAAAGATAAGAAGAGTCGCGCATATTACATGTTGTATTGTACTAAAATTTTAGAATTGTCTTAAACAAAGGCTTATATACTGGCCAACTTTCTTATGTAAAGGATGTCACTTGGGCTAGGAGTGGACTGTGTGAGTCTGCCTGACTGATATTCTTGTTGAGTATTTTTACAACCCAACCAATATAATGTTACTCACAATCTATTGAAAAGTATTATGCATTAATCTATTTGATACATTCAATAGTATGTATCAAATACATGAAAAGATGACTTGATAAAATAAATGAGGTTACTATGTAAGATTCATAGCAATTGGAATTCCATTGTCTCTGCCTACCGCAATGTGAGACAGGCTTGACGTTATTTATGTAGTATACAAATATTTTTTTGGTACAAAATACCTTTGAGTTGCATTTCTTTATTCATTGTTATCAGTCAAAGATCAACAAGGATCCAATTGGACTGTGAAGAAGATCCTATTAAAATGAAATGTAACCGATTATTGATAATTGCTACCCTTCTTAGAGATTTACACCTGTGTAGTAACACCATAAGAAGCAACATTATTTCTTTGATAGATCACAATCATAATTCATAAACTGCCTGAAATATCAAATTGTTAAATAATAGGTCCACCCTCTACAAAACCATAAATCATAATCAAAAACTTAATCTCATATATGAAATACTATAATAAAAAATAATCAACAAACAATACATTCTATCAATTTACATGAATCATAAAGATAATGAAGAATCTTCACTAATTTATAATATGATAGAAGATATTAATGGCAGTGATTATTTTCTGTTATACTAACTTATTAAACTGACAATAGAACTAGGGTAGAGTATTCTCATCCTGAGCTGCTGACTACCAAGGGGGTTAACCGGGGCTCTTGCTTGAAAAGCACGAGTAGGAATAGGGTGATTTTTAGTAAGTAAAAATCTGACACTCCCTCTCGCCTTGCCCAAACCGGGAGAAGTCATTGGATGATTTTGCCCATCAAAACAAAAGGGTAGAGTACTCTTTATCCTGGCATCTGTGTGCAAGTATGACTAGACATGTAAATGAGAAGGAAGCTAAAAAAATTAAAGAAGTGGAGATATTTCATGTGACGCTCCGTAGTGTTCTGTGGCCTCATAGGACAAAGGTGTGAGTCAAATGTATAATTATACAGGAAATGTTGTTAAATGTATTTTAGAAGGAAAAAATATTAATTTTTGTATGTAGTTGTACAAAATTATAATTTTTCTGCTATTAGTGGGTAGCAAGATATAATGTACTATTTATTTTTCATATCTCTGAGTACCCATTTGGATTTCTTTTTATAAATAATTTACCTACTTATTGAATTCACAAAATTGTATATTTTAAATAGATATCAAATGAAAAAAATTATTGCTCCAGTCTTTGATACAAACATTAACATATTTTATAAGTACATTATAGAGAAATAGGAGCCTAACTAAGTCAAACTTGTATCATGGGTATGATCATGACAAAAATCTAAACATAATCAGGACATCCTTCATAATAAATATTGATCCAACAGATAATTCAGTAAAAATATTACAAAAAAAGATGTTGCATGTCTATGTTCTTTGTTCTAACCTTTCATGGCATGATATTAGACACATAGACAAGACTATCCCATGAAAATAGCTAATATTTTTAGACAGGGTATGAAAATTTAAAATGTAGTTATTCCATTAGTAAGTCAATGAAAAAAATATTATTTTGTCATATAAGGTAACTAGCTTATAAATACTTAGAATTATACTTATAATGAATCAAAGATAAGGATCGGGAGCAAATATGTGATTTCTAGGTTTATAACATACCCCGAAGTGACGGCACACAATAATTCAAATCAATATATCTTAGAAAATATTTGTTTCCATATAAAAAATATGTGTCTAATATTTTAAAATAATCTACAAGATGGACATTAACATAAAAATTAGTCATCTACCCTATTACATTAACTTAAAGTGTGAAATTAATAACAGGAAGAGTGCGAAACAATAGTTGTGTTGAGTTGATAAGTAAGAATATCCATCAAAAGAATCTAGTTGGAGTATCTATAACACCATCATTGCATGTATTGTGTTCATTGTTGCAGCATGTTACTTAATTTTAATTCATTATTGTTCTATTTAAACCTACTCTGAGATAAGTATTAAACATTGTATCATGTAAAGTAACTGATATTATCAAGTTCAAATACTGTTATTCCTATTCTAATTATAATCTTATTGGTTTTTCAAAATTACTGTTAGACAAAAAAACAAATAAGAAGGTAGTGTAGAATTTTGAAAAAAAAATCTTATCTTTTGCACTGTTACACATTTCTCTTACATAAATATATAAATAAATACATTAGCATCTCATTTGCATCCAGTTATTGTTCATCATGTTTGCATTACCTACATTTACATGATTAGTGCTACCTATCAAGTATTCAAGATAGCACTGTGAGTGATTGCATGGCACATACCTCAGACAATACAAGCTCGATCCTTATGATTTTGTCGGGTTGTGAGGAGGGCAGCGGGCGCTGCAGAGCCGTGTGGAGAAGCAGCACTCCATTGTAGTCAGTGCGCGCACCGACTCCGCTACTGTCCCACACGAACACCCGATCCGCCCCCGTCGCATACTCCACACCAAGCGTTCCACCATCATCTTCAAACACAAGACAACACTTCAATCCGGCATAAATGGAATTGTTTATTGAGAACTGTCAAATCGAGAAACAATGTAGGGCACCGAAAAAAGTCACTGCCAACTATCCGTGACTAAAATTCAAGCCTAATCTCATCTAATATTGCATGATTGGTAACATAAATAATTATAAACCTTTTGTTCGCAGATAATAAGCGTCTTACTTACCCGCTGACAGACAAGAAGACTGCAGTATCACACCCGAGTTCACATCCAAAACGTGTACACCACCTACGTCAGTCTTCACCAGAATTATATTTAAGTTGCTATGATAAGTTAGAGAAGTAACAGGAAAGTTCATACGTATATAACCATCTTCTCGTAATATCAAAGAATCATCGCCCATCGTGGCCGTGAACACATCTGTCTACACTACGTAAACGCCATTTGTAATTGTATTTTTTTATGTCAAATAATTTAGGAGTGAGTGGCCAGATACGAAATTTAAAAAGAAAACTTATTGACAAGTTGCGCCGTAACTTTTATTAAATATTACGCTATTTAGCGTAGAAATGGTGTGAGGATACTTAACGTAAAAAACTGGGGACATTGTTATTAGTATAAACGTCTTTTATCCTATTTAAATAATAATATTTTGGTTTTATTTTATATGAATATTGCCAGATTGAAAAACAGTTTTTGAGTTTGCACTATAGACTATAGTAAGTATTTTTTCTAATCAAAAGACAACACGTTGTGCAACCTTTAGTCTTTACAGACAAGTATTTCTTATTGGTAATATCTTGGTTAATTTTCTATAAATCTTGAATATTTAAAAAATACATACACATAAAACGTAATCGCTATAACAACTATAAGCTATTACTTTCATAAAACCTCTAATTGATAAATAATATATAATTGTCCCAGAAATATAAAATAAAAAATGGAATAAAAGCAGAATTTTATTTTCTAATTAGAATAAATCGTTCACACAATAATTATGTATTACACCCACTACACAGGTAATGCGTGTAGTGTAATAGTTTTAGCTTTGATCTAGGTTGACTTATACAGCAGAAAATGTTTTCAAGACTATTTGTTGTAGTAGTATTACCCGACAGCGACTTGCACTTGTAGTTATACTAATTACTTTTAAATAATAAAAAGTATATAGTATAAAGTATATAGCTTTTTTCCGCAAATTCTGTGTATCGATATTTGATTTGATAAATAATTTGAACTTAATACCTTTACATGTTATTGAGAAAAAGGCCTTCAATGTATATCAGTGTGTGTATACCAGTAACCGCAAAGAAAAATATCTGGAGTAACATAGCAAAGTTTTTACTTTGCTGGTTTGCTGTAGGTAGTAATTTCGGAGACAAATATAAAAGACGGTAACTGTATATAGTTTTTATTAAATAAAATTCATAAAAAAAACATACAAAATTTTCTCTTAATATTATTATGGACGGAATATTTAAAGCATTAGTAATTGAGCACTTATTCTAAATTAGACAAAATTGTATAAAAAATAAATTAATATAAAAATAATTTCTTGATAAAATTTCAAAATAAATTGATACAATAATATAATTCACTCTATTCAAAACCTATAAACACACTAATTCATCAGTTCTCAGACACAAAAATTATGCAATGATTCTTGGTTTTGTCAATACCTATTATAAATGTACCTATTATAAAATAATATATCTATGGGAATCTGATATTTTCCCAAAATATAGTCCCAAGATTATGCAAAGCTAAGTAATTTTAAGACTAAAGTCTTATGTTACTCAGGTCAGACCATAATCATCATATCAGTCACAGGACAGCCTTAGCTGAACATAGGCCTGTTGGCCGGTTGGAAGCGACTTGCATCCAACGGCTCCCTGCGATCTTAATAGTTATATTAGAACAGATCTATTATATAAATCAGATCAGACTATACATTCCATTTCGACTTTCACATTTCCAATATTTACGTATTGGCATTTTAACAGAATTCATTATAATAATTTGTGACATAATAATACCAATCTCTGAACATTAATAATTCATTGATAGAAAGTAAGGAAAAAATGGCCAGCATCGGCATGACTTGGAGCGAGGTGAAGTGGGAAGCTCAAGACTAATCGAGATAGAGAACCTCTGTGGACGCCCTGCCCAATCTAGGCGTCATAGGACCTTAAATCAAGTAAGTCAAGATCAATCAATGAAAAGGTACATCACCAGTACCCTTAGTACGAGTTTGCTTTACGTTGAACGAAAACGAAATGAGAGCGCGTTCGGAGCTCTGATTGGCCGGCGCGAATGAACCAACCAATCAGAGCGCCGAACGCGTTTTCGTTTCTATTTCGTATAATAACGTAAAGCAAACTTATACTAAGTGTACAGATGAGTTACAATTGCCGGCTTAAAACTCCCAACTCTCCAGCCATTTTAACCCTGACATGGTGGAATTAGGTTCATGGGCCAATGGGCCGTTCATGCCATAAGCCAGTGGTGAGAATAAGTAGAAGCTGTATATGGTTGTGGACAGCACAAGTCCTATGATGCAGTGGTACATAGTTCTGCCCAGCTCAGGGTTCAGGAAGCTCTTGATGCTGGTCAACAGGTATTCTGTGAGGATGCCTGTGGAAAAAGTATTTGTTGTATTACCTGTGTTTATAAAGTTAGATGCAAAATCACTACATAGTATAATGCAAAGTCGCTTTCTCTATCCCTATGTCCCTTTGTATGCTTAAATCTTTAAAAGTATGCAACAGATTTTGATGTGTTTTTTTTTATTAGACATGCCGGTAATCGAGCAGACGTATTACCTGATGGTAAGCAATCCAGAGGCTTTACAAGTGCGTTACCGGCTTTTTAGGAGTTAGGAATTTAAGGGTTGTTGTTCGGGAATGGGGATGGGAAGATTGGGATGGGGGGAATTGGATCTCCGATAACCTCACTCACAGTACGAAACACAACGCAAGCGTTGTTTCACGTCTTTTTCTGTGAGGCCGTGGTATCACTCCGGTCGAGCCGGCCCATTCGTGCCGAAGCATGGCTCTCCCACACTTAAACGTGGTTTTTTAATAGATAGAGTAATTCAAGAGGAAGGTTTACATATGTATAATACATGCATAATATATCACTATTGTACCCATGCGAAGCCGGGGCGGGTCGCTAACCAGTATGTAATACGTCAAGATCTTTATTCATTTAATGATGTAGGTAAAAGTGCACATTCAACACCCATTTTTACTAATTATTAAGTTATGGGTCCCACGGCGACGTTGCCGTACCGTGCACTAGAACAACGCGGCAAAGTATCGTGGCACGTTACCACACCGTTCCACGTTGACGACGCCGTGACGTGGAGATATGGACAGGCCCTTAATGTTATTCTATAAGCTGGTGTTTTAACATCAATAATAATCAAAATAAATTACCTGTGAGCATGGAACTGAAGACGAGAGCTGGGAAGTAATGGTGGAAGTAGAGGACGCGCCCCATCGCCCAGAACGGCACGTAGTGCAGCGCCCACCCGACGAACGTCCAGCCTGCTGCGTTTAGTAGCTCGCGCGATTTACCACCTGGTTAATATAAGTACAAAACAGTACCATTAGTACAAGTTTGCTTTACGTTGAACGAAAATGGAAGCCAGAGCGCGTTCGGCGCTCTGATTGGTTAGTTCTTTCGCGCCGGCCAATCAGAGTCTCAGACGCGGTCTCATTTCGTTTCCCGTTTCTTTCAACGTAAAGCAAACTCATACTAAGGGTACAGATCAAACTCCACACACACATTAACAGTTTATTAATGACTTCTTCTGCATAATAGAGAGCTTTGTCACAGTCTGAATGCTTGCAAAGCCAGAAAGGTTCATGTATATTAGAAGTGCTGTTCAATGTGCAGTTTCTTCTTTTTTCGAAGGGATAAAATCATCAATTGACTTCTTCCGCCATTCCGCCGCTCGGGTGAGGCGAGAGGAAGTGTCACATGATTAAGGCCAATAAAAAGGACAGTAAAAATAAATTTAAAAAAAGTTACTTACTCGGTACAGGAGTACCAAGAGCCTCCGCCCTCTTTTCCCTGATGGAGTTGATGACGTATATGAAGAAGAATACAGCCAGGAACAGCAGGTTCCCCCACCAGATTACTGGATTACCTAATAGGTAGATCCTGTGTGAACTGCCGGAGAAGAACTGGCCCTGGGGAAGATGGGTGGGTGTTATTAAAATATAACAATGTTTCGTGTATCGATAAGATAGATCATTCTGGACATTTCGAGATATGTCGAAAAAACCTAAAACTCAATAGTAGGTACTGTGACCAAGAGTCTAAAAAGACAGTATTTAAGTTTTGAAAGGTCTTTCAATATTTGAAACAAATAGGATCTGTTAAGTAATCTAACTGGATGCAGATTGTCCGATATGAGTTTCTAGCCAAAGCCACTTTAGCGCTTGTGTACAGAGAGAGAGTAGAAAACTCAAATGTATGGGGATCACACTGACAATCCCATATAATTTAGTAGAATACTACAAGTAGACAAGCGCTAAATGGCACTTGAGTACAAGCTTAGAAATTCACTAGCCGTAGACGTGACGTCTGACAATTCTGACTGATGTGTTCTTCATCGGCGAAATATTTTTTTTTTTAACCGTAGCGTGCTGTTACGGGTTTCTCCTATGACGTGTGTGCGTTTAGATACCCTACAAGTTGCACGGCAGGATTTTGGAACTCAGATCAATGCGACACACAATGTGTTTTCAATTGCGTCTCATACACCGACAAACAACAGGTTAAATCAATACACACATTTAACTTACCCTATAATTAATAGGCCACTGCCACGGCTGTGATGTGACCTCCCCCTCCTTCGGTTTGAGTCCCGCGTTACCCTGGAACATGACCGCGTGCGACTCCAGGAACCGCTCTATGAAGCCCGATGCGTACGCCTCGAAACTCACCTTTGGCACTATGGAGTTAGAGTGGGTTTTTTATTAACTTAGGTACATTTGTCAGTTCTGTGACGTAGTAAGCATTAGGACATAAGAATATAAACTGTATCTTAGAATAGGAGAAGGCATTAATAAACGGAACGTGTAACAATTAACATCTTGTTTAATTCTACTAAGTCCCGTCCTTACAGTTCATATTTTGTGAAATAAGAATTAAGTGTCATTAATATGCCTCCTTTACATAAGAGGGTATGCCTTATATACCTTTCCGCAGATTAGATATAGAAGTTTAAAAGGTTCAGGTTTAGTTCAGAGAGTGCTGTTGCCAAGTTCTTGTCTTATAAGTTCCTTATAACAGGGTCTACCGTATTTTTACCCACCAGGTGGCGCTCTCGGAGAGAGTAGGTAACAAATGCATTCTACGTTGCTGGCACTAAACGGCTTTATTAATGAATAAAAAAATAAAGTGTAGCATCGAGTTTGGAACAGTGTCCAGTATATGGTACATGTGACTTATAACACAAACGGTGAAAAGTGGATGTACATTGCATGGCGGCATTACGTGCAGTAATGTGCAATTCTGCCTACCCCTTCGGGGATAAAAGGCGACACGTTGTGTGTGTGGAATAATAAAATATTTGCAAATACAAACAAGGGAAAAGACCACCTGACCGAAGAAGAACCTCTTGGCTCAAAAACCTTAGAACATGGTTCAACATGAGTACCAGATCCCTTTTCCGCGCAGCTGTTTCGAGAGTTAAAATTGCCCTAATGATAGCCGACCTCCGGTAGGAGATGGCACTTTGAGAAGAAGAAATACAAACGGTCATCGAAAACGTTGTCCTCTACGTTCCAGAGCGCGTTCTTGTCCCTGAGGTTGGGGTTGCACGCCACCTCCTGCTGCTCATAGCCCCACTTCGGGAGCTGCTTGCCGGTAGTCGTTAATACGCAGGCCTAGAATATACAGCAGATAGTTTATATTAGTTTTAACAATAAATAGTTAATACATAATATTAAATATATTAAGTGAAAATTGTATATTAGAAAGACCGATACACAACAACTAAACAACTTTAAATGTGGAAGAGCCATGCTTCGGCACAAATGGGCCGACTCGACCGGAGTGATACGCCCTCACAGAAACTTATTCAACGCTTTTCGTTGAATGAGTGAAGTTACCGGACGCCCAAATACCGCCCCCTGCTTCCCAATCCCCGATTTCCCAACCGCCCTTAAATTACTAACCACCAAAAGGCACCGCAGCGCCTCTGGTGTTTCAGGTATTTGTAGGTACGTTTAGAAACTATAATTTAAAGCATCCAATAAGACTGACAAACGATTTATGGATGATAAAAAGTATATTGTTATACAAAACTTAGTAATACTTATAGTATTTTATTTAATTGAATACAGACCTGTAAATAATGCACGAACATAAGCTTGCTCCGAACAGTCTGCACCTCGTCGCCATCTTTGCCGCCAGATATGACCACCTTCCACACGTCGTTGGCATCACCAATACCATCCTGATGATATAAATAAATAACATACAATCCTATTTGCATTAAAGTGCAGCCGGTGGGCGCGGCTGCTGCGCAACGTGTAGCGTGTTCGATACCTCTACTGAGCAACTCTTTGTATGATCCACAATTTGTTGTTTCAGCTCTGGGTGTTATGTGTGTGTTTGTAAACGCACCCACGACATAGTGTGGGACAACGTTTTTCTTTCCAATTAGAAATTAAAAAAATATCTAGTTTTCTCAAATATTTTAATTAGAATAGGAAAGAACCTCGGTGTACGGCAATAGTCTCACGCTTTAACATCAACAGCTCATAATCTATACCTGGAATTGCCATAATTTCGAGACCATAGTTTCAAAGATTCCTATTCATAATATAACTGGTACTTATACACCTCTGACGTTGCAATGACGCTATGTTCCTAACGTGTCACCAGCCAAGATTAAGCTGTCCTTTAGTTGCCACACATGAATCTATTATCTAATCTACACACATTAAGTCATAATCCTATCGTGGGATTGGCCGCAACGGGCTTTTGAACACGCTAGAATTGCGTGATTTAGCCAATCATATCGCAAAGTATTCAGTGGGGTTGGACAAAAACAAATTATGTAATTTTCGGTATTACCAGCTGACCAATGATCGTGAAGTACTAAGTATTATTGATTTATTGAAAAACCTAATTAATAACGTAATTATGTAAGGTTGTATATCATTTTATGATGTTCGCGATATTGAAACAAAAATTGGTTCACGAATATTAAAATAAAATCGGTGAGAACGATGTATGCAGAATTGTTGAATAACAAGTTCTATACCTAATATTATTGTCATTCCTAAAATCTATAAATATACAAATCTATTTGGTTAATTACTTACTAAGTAATTAAAATAAGAAGGGACTTTATTATACAATGTGATAGGGGTGAGACTTCTAACCCGTTAAGGCTGAGTACTACATCTAATGTGTGCTATAGCACAAGGCGATTTCTTACAGACAACCTTTAGATGGTGCTGAAATAGGAGTCTAATATAGGTTATTTACCTCTCCATAACCAGTGACTTGCATGTACTTAGTCGTAAGTGGCGCCTTCTCTCGATGGGAGTGCAGATTGCGGCCGGTCTGCGCGTGAGTCAGCCGCACCAGGTCCCCGCTCCTCACCAGCACTATGCCGTCCACCTGTTCCTTGTCGTATGGCTTTATGACCCACCGGTTGTTGTCGTCCTTGTGTGTATATGTAGTTATCTGGAGAAGAAGAAAAGCTGTGTTAGTAAATCTTCTTATTAAATATATATTTTTATGGTATAAGCCGGTAAACGAGCTGACGGATCACCTGATGGTAAGCAATCGTCGCTGCCCATAGACACCCAAAACATTAGAGGCGTTACAAATGCGTTGCCGACCTTTTGGGGGTTAGGAATTTAAGTATTGTTGGGGAATCGGAGATTGGGTAGATTGGGAAGGGGGTGGGGGTAGTAGGAATCCGATCCATACGTGCCCAAACATGGCTCTCCCATATTTTTATTGTGGAGGTTTGTCTATTAAAACTTGTTCCTACCCATGAATAAGATATCGCCTTAAGTTATATGGATCTTTTTAATTACACTTTGCAAAATACTGTACATATGTACCTAAACGAGTGATAAAAATTTAGTAATAGGTAAGTTTAACATTTTATTGTACCGGAATCATGTGACTACGATTAATTTGACCACTAATCATGATCACATGCCGTGTGGTAATCCCCTTACCTAAATCTAGATAACTGTAACATGGGTGGTAATGTACATACATATATCAAGATTCTAGATATAATAATATATAGTTTTTGATACCTAATCTGGCTTGACCTACCAGAATCCATTAAGTCTCAATTACGAATATTTTACTTAAAATAGTATTTTTAGACTTTTTTTAAGGTAAAAGAGCAGGTAAGTAATCTCCGCCGCCCATGGAAATACCAGAGGCGTTACAAGTGCGTTGTCGACATTTTTGGGGTTAGGAATTAAGGGTTGTTGGGGAAGCGGGATTAGGAAGATTAGGAAGGGGGTAATACTCACACAACGAAAGACAACGCAAGCGTTGTTTCACGTCCACGGTTTTCCATTCGTGACGAAGCATGGCTCCCCCACACTTAACACGTTATGTATACCCTAGTTTATTTTACTTTATTTATTTTAAGCCATGATCGTCCCACCACAGGACAAAAACCTAAACTGTCTCAGTAACTGGAAATAAAAGAGAAATTAAATTTAAGTAACTTTCCTACCTGTTGCTGTCGAGCCCCAACTCCAGAAGGGTATAAATGATGATGAGAATGCAGGTATCCACCACCAGTGCGGTGGTTCTTCAAAGATATGAGCGCGCCATACGCCACGGTCTTTGGTGCGCTTGCGTTGTGCAAGCTGTTGCCTTCCAATCGGGCTTGGAAACCGGACGAGTAGAAACCGTCGCCGTTGCCACTGGAAACGAGGTTTTATTTAATCCATACTTTGACATAATATACAGGATGACTTTGAATTCGACGTATTCCTCTCGGGAGGTGATAATACAACTAATTTCCTACAAAAATAGCCCTGAAGTCCCTGGTCCAAAATTCACTTTTATTATTTACGCGGAATTCGTAGTCAAGTCACTCTGTATATGAAAAAGTGTGTTTGTTTGTCCTTTCTTCACGTCGTCGCAACGGAGCCTTGTTTATGGCATATTTTTATGTGGAGTTTGTTAGGAGGCTGGAGAGTAGTACAGGCTACACTTTAGTACCTAGACTTACCAGACTTATTATCTCTTTCTAACCCCCATTTTCTTAAAATATTACGCATTTTTTTTAAATAAATATAAAAGTTTATAATTTCTTAAAATGACATAAAGTTACCGTAACTTTTCTGATGGAAACAAATAACTCTCCGGTCATCCGAGTACCTATTTATACATTTAAAAAAATCAAAACCATTGAAACAAATGAGAGAACCTTAAATATCTAAGCAAAATAGCTATTAGCCTAACATTCTTTACTTTTAGGAAACTGAGGACTCAAAACATATTTTGAACAACTGCTTGTATAACTAGACTGACAAACAAATTATTTATTATTATAACTAGCTTTTGCCCGCGACTTCGTCCGCGTGGTTGGTGGTCAAAATTAAAACGCCTTCTACCCTTTTTATTCGCTATAAGCCTATGTTCTTTCGTTCCCCATTAAGTGTCTAAATACAAAGTTTCACTGTTACAACTTTAAAAATGACGAATTTTCACATTCATCCCCTATTTTTACCAACTCTCCCCTATGTTACAGCTTTAAAAATGGCGAATTTCCATATGACCATTCATCCCCTATTTTTACCCACTCTCCCCTATGTTACAGCTTTAAAAATGGCTAATTTCCATATGACCATTCATCCCCTATTTACCCACTCTCCTATTTTTTTGCAATAAAAAGTAGTCTATGTTGTTTATTCTATCTCTGTACCAAATTTCATCAAAATGTTCGGTTTACTGGTTTAGGCGTAACGGCGTAAGCGTAACAGACAGACAGACAGAGTTACTTTCGCATTTATAATATTAAATATAGCTTTTGCCCGCGACTTCGTTCGCGTGGAATAGTGACTTCCGGCAAATTTTTGGTTTTAACCACATAGTTCCCGATCTCGCGGGATCTCTTCAAAAATGAGATGTGGAAGATATAACAGGGAACTCTTCAAAAATCAACATAATGAGCTCTGCGTTTGAATTTAATAGATGTATACTCACTTAGGGCATTGAAATAATAGTTTAAAAAATATTACAACCTATCCTCTATGCTATAATAACCAAGCTTAAACTAAATAAATTAAAAGAAACGACTTAAATCTAATCTAATTAATTTATAAATTAGACTTACAATTTTATTAATCAAAATAAACAAAATATTAGTCAATTAGACTTATAATCGATATCAAACTAAACCTACGTTAAATAGTTTAACCAAAAAACCAGGAAAACCCAACAAATAAACTTATTAATTGACAAATACAACGAAACCAATTTAGAATATACGAAACAGCAGGACCACTACAGACAAATAATCATACGACTGATAATACACTTTTTCTACGATAGTACCGAAGCGCTCGGCCGATACCCAACCAAATGAATGTAACGAAAACATAGCGCGATCTATTTCGATCCCAACGCCATCTATCGAGGATAAAGACAACTTGGATTATTTATTTATACTCCGTTCGGGCATTTTCTTTGTACTAAAAGTTTAATTATATTGATATTATTTTTTTCATACCTTTTTACTATTTATTTACTTTTTTTCGATGAATACATGCATGAACGCACGCATGAAACAATAACATGAACCGAAGTCGTGTAACGATCGACATAGAATTATTTATAAATAATTTATTTCTTATTTTTATTTTTTGATTTTTGAAATAAAAATATATCTATGTCCTTTCTAAGGTTCTAAACTATATCTGTACCAAATTTCAACCAAATCCGTCAAATAGTTGCGGAGATTAATGGTATAAGCATAGAATGGTCGACGTGATTCTTTAATTTGACATAACTTTTTTATTTATGAACCGATTGACATGAAACAAACACTAAATGTAAATTTAAGCATCCCACAATATATTCGTGAAAACCGCATCCAACTCGGATCAGCCGTTTCTGAGATTAGCGCGCACAGACGAACAGACAAACAGACAAACAGACAAACAGACAAAAAAAAGTTAATTACATTTTTGGGTTCGACATCGACATAACAATAACCCCTGCTATTTTTTTTATTTTTATTTTCAATGTACAGACAGCACTTTTCTACGATTTTATTATATGTATAGATAACCATATAGTTAATTATTATTATTGAACACCTGTACAATAATATTGGTTTATCTTATTTACAGTAATTACAGTGTTTTCCGAAGGTTAGAAACAGCTGTACCGATTTGGATGTTGTTTTCGTATTAAGATAAGCTTTTGAATTACCCAATACCTATACGCAAGTATTACCTATATCCTGTAAATACAAAAACAAAAAAAAACCCACGCAATAAATAATTATCGGAATAATCTACGAGATAAAATAAAATTCAAGATCAAGCTTTAAAAAAATAAGAGTACCTAAGTAACAAGATTTTTCCAATTACGCAATAGGTATTTTACATGTATTATATTATAGGATTTTCCCATGTTGTTTTTATGCAGAAAAAACATTTTCTTAAGAATTATTGGCATACTTTCTCCATGAATAAGCCTATGTGGAAATATCTTTCTCATACTTGTTAAAATGCTTCCAATTACTAGAATAACATAACCATGCAAAACTAGCGGTATTTAACATCCGGAGCTGCGGACTACCTAGCGCAGATAACCAGGGTTTACCGGGGCTCCGACTCGAAAATCAGAAGTAGGAACGGGGTGATTTTTAGTCAGTAAGAGTCTGACACGCCCTCCCGCCTCGCCCAAGGCGGGAGAAGCCATTGCATGATTTTCCCCCCTTAAAGAAAGCGGTGTTTAACGCTACTCTCTCACATGAATATAAATATGTCCGTGCATTTATGATATTAGTATGACTGCTAAGCAACTTACCTCTTACTAAGAACTGTCAGATGTATCCAGAAGAACAATACGTAGAGTAGTATCGGCCACAGAATCAGCGTTACTGATCTGCCGATCAAGTGCTTCACTGTTAGGCTCTGAAACAAATGTGATATTAGATGATAAATCCGCGGTTAAAAAGGTACAATACTCAAAAAGTTAGGTCGTTATTCCTTTACAGTTAAATGGTCAGGCTGATATTCTGATGAAAAGGAGTTTTACGGTGGTATGTGAATGTCTGAAATCCCTGGGGTACGTCGGGTGAATAATTAGGTTCAAAGATTTTTAAACTGATGTGCTATGAAGACAGACGAAAGACCGTGAAAAGAACTAAATAAATCACACAGTAAGTGGTGCTTTAACCAAAAGGGTTAACTGGTGCAAGCAATATTCATGCTACTAACTTTTTAATTTTTGTACCAGTAAAAGGGTTAAAGGCCTTTATCAGCTCCGTGTGATGGGAGAAAGATATCTTATATTCTATTCCAATACTAACCACAGGTTTGCTAAGATCTCCCAACACGTTCCACAAGTCGGCTATGGTGCGCAGTCCGACAAACAGGACGACGAACAGACCGACAAACTTGACGGACATGGTGCAGGCGAGGGAGGCGCCCAAGAACAGCTGCCAGGATAGCATGCGGACTGAGAACGGCTGGAGATTGTCCTCGGTCAGAGTTCGAACCTGGTTGAAATGAGAGATAGTTAGGTACCTATGCCAGTTTTTTTCTTGCTTGTAGTTACAAAGTTTGGTCACTATTTCGTCCGGTGATTAGTTATCTTCTTTTTTCTATCTTGGCTTCTAGTATAGTATGATGCAGTCAACAATGGAACACGCCTGCCCAGTTTTTTTGAGCGGTAGGTTCAACTTAAGTGTCTTAAGTAAGCGTTAATCGAGTGTCGCAAGCGACAGTCCAGTAAGGGATCTCAAGTTAAATATCTACCATCGTACGGCGTACATACGGCGCTGATCGGTTACCATCAGGTGACCCGTCTGCTCGTTTGCCCCTTATTACATAAAAAAACGTTCCATACTGAGAATTTTAAAATGTCGAACCCGACGCTTCGTGATCGGCAGTGTCATCTAAGTACGAATTCCCGAGTGACGTAATCAGATTGTGAATACGACTTTTTTATATTATGGATTTTCCTTATTACCATATATTCCGTTTTAAAGAATAGGAAAATACGTTATACTTAGAAAACTAACAATAAATGTTACCGTGCTTGATTTACGACATACCTTAAACGCTCCATATATCGAGCAGCTCATAAAAAACAATAGAATCGGATCCAACAATATGTATCTGTTTAGGGTGAGAAAACCCACATCTGAAACAAAGTAACACACAGCTATTACGTCATCATTCTAATAAATATGGCGTCATAGCTATATTATCGTAAGTACTTGTATGACTTGGTAAACCCAGTCTTAAGTCAGATATTAAATTATAGAATATAGACGTCATTGTTTCGGGGAATCATTGCTAAACATTTCGTAAATTAAATGTATTATTTACTGTGTATTTATCCGCAAATACGGAAAGTTACATAGGTACTAGCATAGTCTTACTACACAGGTTGCCCCTAAGAAAATCTGCTGACCGTCGTAAGAGTCGAGCAGCATCTCATATAGAGTCAAAGTCAAAGTCAAAATCATTTATTTCAAATAGACCAGGGTCCTCAGTCTGCTATTACAATTGTGTATTACAATTGTAAAGCTATACAACCTACATAGCTCCATCCCTCTTGCACTGATCAGTGATCGACCATTCTGACACAATTGTAATAGCAGACTAAGGCCGCAGGAAGGCAATTTTGAATGTCAAAGCAAATATAATAATATTAATAACGTCTGTCTGTCGGTCAGTCCTCTAGTGAAGCTATTTGCTCGTTCCAAAGTGAAGATTCAATGGAGAAGAATGAGCAGGAAAGTGTAACCTTTTAAACTGTGATGTCCAAGTTCTCAAACCCCTCTGATAAGGGTTGAAGAGCTGTGTAAGACATAGAAGTGACCTATAGCACACTAACACAGGATGTATGCATGTAAAACACTTACCACACAATAACAACATGGTCCCAATTAAAGTAGACTCCAGTGATTTAGTCATCTCCCATATAGTTAGAAATGTCAGAGGAATTATTAATGCACCCAAAGTAGTACAGAACTGGAACAAAAAGTAACATTTAAGTATTTTATGTAAATAATTAATTTATTAAGTACTTGTATAGTTGTAATCACCTGTTTTGCAACAACCAGCCATAAAATTATACCTACCCTACTAAAAAAATTAGTTAGTTATACCCGAAATTTTATATTTAGTTTAATTTCAATTTAAGTATAAGGCTAATGTTGCATGAATAACACAGAAACAAAAACAAAAAAAATTGTAGCGTTTTTCGGGAGCATTCTGCTTACACGCTGTATGTCAAGCATAGTGACTTTGGTAACAAGCTATTGGATGTGAAATAGTGCACGGAAATGGGCTGAAGACTGTTGAGTATTATGTTTCATTGCACATATACAAACATGATTTTAACAATGTTTCTGAGAAAGTTACTAAATAAGATTGGTATAAACAAGAGTTTAGACTCACAAGTCTCATTCCTTCATAGCGAGCCCCTTCATATTTGTCTCCAGGTTTCTCAAATGGAAATGTTCCATCATATCCAGTCAGTTTCCCAGACAATGCTATAAGCATCTAATAAATAAAAATATGAAAATAAATAATTAAAGGATCACACTTTAAATTATAACTAATTAAGAAAGTTTGTATGTTTTAAAATTAAAAAAGAAAAATGTTAGTTATTAATTAATATTTTGGTTTTACACCATTCATATCTTCAAAACTTAAAACTAAATTGTGAAGTTACAAAAAATTTTTATCCTACAAGATTTTAATTGGAAAGATCTCATGTTAATCAAATAAGATAAACTTATGAATGGTAAACTGATTTTAGATGTATTATGTGCAAAACGAAGGCTTACCTTCCCCAGGGGTGGATGAACATCAAAGAAGAATGTTCTATTTATGTACCAACTAGCCATCTTACCAAAGTGAGTTTCATCCCAACTGGAAATTATAAAATTGGGTGTATCTTCCATTTATAAAATAAAAAGTATCTATTTTTTTTTTCTTTTTAAGAAAATGTTGCCCCACACTGGAATTCTCCTGTATCGTGAGTATGTTTACAAACAGACGAGTCACACACACAAAGACCCAAAACAACATTTTATGGGTGATATAAAAAGTAAATCTATGCGGGAATCAACTTGTTACATATTTAGCAGGAGCTGACTACATATATTGGATTTCGAATTGATGTAAAATATGAATTTTGCCCCTCAATATGATTTTCTCCTCTATCATAGGTGCACTACTATAGTTTTACATAAGCTATGAAAATAAAATGTTCAATTAAAGTCTAAAACTAATAGTTAAGTTACTTAACTTACTAGAAGTAGGTATTTCTAATAGGTAATAGTAAAGTTATTTGATTTTCAACACAAAGTAACATATGTATTTTGTAATGAATACTCAGTATATTAAGTATTTCTTGGCTAAATAATCAACTTTTAAAGACAAAAATATTATAGGAAAGCTCTTTTATTTACCACACATGATCAGGCTCCAAAACTTTATAAAATCTAGTTACAAACGTAGCACCACACAGTATACCGAAAGTAATCCACCATCTGCAAATAAATAATTTATCATAACATAGGAAACTCTTTTCCAAAGTTTTAAAACTGGATATTACTTTAAAGAATTTAGAAAGTACATTTTATTAGTCGACTTCGCCGTTTCACTGGTTTTCTTCTTTTCAGACATTGTGATGAGAAAATTATTTTGATTTAACTATTAAAGCTTAATTTTTCTAAACATTTTAATTCACGAATTTTAGCGAAATGTGTACGAAAATAACGGTACAACAACAACTACGAGACACATAGGCCGAGATGACAGTGACAGCCGTAAGGTCAATCAACTGTCAGCTGTTTCCGTGTTGCCATGACCATCATTTTAAACTACTTTGCATAAATCAAAGCATTCAAAATAAATCACTGCATTTAAAAACAATTACCATTATTGTGTTTCGGTAAGCGATTCACCATGTTCACCACTTCTAAGCTTTTTTTTAAATAATAAACTCGTAAAATCAGGCATTCCATCTTTTACTTCATCGTAGTTTAGGTGTTGAGTTTAGTTTCTACCTTCATTCTAGAAAGGAAACCGATTCAGTCATGGAATAAAAATGTTCATAAAGCAAAACATACATTTTTGTTTTACTGATAAACAGCTATTTTGTAGCTAGAAAATGTATGTAGATCGCTGTTTAGACTTCTGACTAAGGAATGTCGTGAAAACGGAACGGCTGTTTAGAAGTGACATGTAAATAGGGAGGGAACAAGTTTTAGGTAGTTGACTGTAGGTTTGTCAATGAAAAACAATATAATTTCTGAAGGCCAAATTGTCAGCTGTATTAATAATTGTATATTTTGGTCAAGAAAATAAAAACCGTTAACGTCACGACTCACGGTACAATTTATTCAGTACGTTTCCAAAGCTGCAAAGTAACTAATATAAAAATACGAATTATATGGTTATTAAGGCATTCATTTCACTGAACGTGTGTAAGTAATGGCAGGAATAAAAAAAAACAATTTGTTGCTTTTTTTAAACGATTTAATACGGTTTTAAATGTTATCAGTCATATTTAAAAACATTAATTGAAAACTTAAGAAATACAATAACCGCGGTTTATAATTTATACGTAGTATTCTCTCTTAACTATTAAAAATTAAATTATTAAATGTAGTTGACTATACAAAATCGTCGAATGCCCATCACTATTGATAATTTGACGCGTGAAATCGTGAACAATGTCAACAAAATAAGTTTGTAAGTTCGTCTTCGCTGATTCATGTGTCGATAAAGTAAACAAATAAATAGTAATTCGCATCGCCTTCACTGTTCATTTTGCATACACTGTAGTCTCGACTATGACGGTAAAGACACGATTACATCATGAATATAAATAAGTACTTAATAATTTTTAAATTGTTATTATTTTCTGGTTGTTTGTGTGAAATAAGCGAGGGTGAAAAAGAGAAACTTTTGAATGGCTTCCTAGAACATTATAATAGTTTACCTGATCAAATATACCAGAGCAATGAAGGATCTTTGCAAAGTACGCAGCAAGTGGTAAGTCGTTATTTTTTTTTACGATTATCGGGACTTATTTTAAAATATTGTCTTCAATAAACATTTTACGCGCACTTCTACGGGTTATCACTTACCGGAGACCTCTGTATCTTAAGTTATCTTTTTCGTTAAACATTAATCTCTAATTTGAAATGTAGAATACACTTTCAAATAATAAAGCAATATTTTCCTGTATGTTTAAACTGGTTTCTATGTTTTACAATACAACCTTGGGTATAATAATGCCATTATAAAAAGCTTGTAATTTTTTTTTATTTATAACACAAAGGGATTTGTTTGCAGGATGACACCACATATGAAATAGTAGTCAAGTTAACTGCCAAAGAGATTCAGAATGCTGAAGTAACAAAGTCTCTGACTTGTACTGCTACTCTCAAGGACTCTGATGATCATGTCCGTGTCACACATAGTCATTGTCAATATCCTGGTCAGGAGGACTCCAGCCAGGAGAAGGCTTCGGAAGGTCAGGCGGAAGTGACTGAACCTGTTCTTGAGAGGAGGCCTGTCCAGTTAGACAATGAAGTGCAGTCTGATACAGCTGTAAGTACAATTCAGATATTGAATTAATTTATACAACATTTATTTTTCTTTTCTTGAATGGCAACCACATGTCCCATATGTTGTTGGCTATACTGCCTGTGTTGAGTGGAGGATATTTTGAATGTTTTCTTGTAGTGTTGTCTATTTTATTACAGTTCAGTTTAGTAGTCTTGATTTTTTTAAGAAGTAGGTACCTAGATAATATATTATAGGAGTTGTATGTTTTATTATAGCATTGCTGTCTATGAAATTATGTATTCTAATTTCTATCTATATAAATAACAGATTTAGGTTGAATTCAGTGCACTTTAGAGACAGAGCTTTAACTTGTTAAATAAATAATTTTGGTATCTGTATTTTGACCTAATTTTCTACTATAGAACTAGTATACCTAATTAAAATTTTATAATATAGTACCTTCTACTATTATGTTGAAATATATACCTAACTAAACAACATTGAAATATAGTTTAGTTTGTAATATAAAACAAATGAAATGTGTCTGTTGTACTAAGTGCTATGCACAGCATAATAAGATTAAATATTTTTTCTCTGATAGCAGAATATGAATAATATTTCTATAGGAAAGTAGGTAGATATTAAAAACAATTTTTATTGTATCTTTTTTATTTTCGTGATTCGAGCGCGCGTGCATTCATTCGCGCACCATTGCAGATGGCTCCGTAGATACTAAAGTGACCTAGAAAATATGTCTGCGATATAGTATAGTTTAAGAAAAACAAAACGGAAAGATGAAAAAAGAAAAATCGTAAACTTATCAAGTACCTATTTTACAGAAAAATATTTTTTAAATACAATAAAATATGCGATAAATTAAAATAAAAACACGCCTACGCCACGATAAAAACCGCGAGGTTTCCGGAGCCAACTTTTGGGAGGGGGAAAGGCCCCTCCCAAATGCCGGTAATGCACTTGTATCTCCTCTGGTTTTAGGGATGCCCGTGAACGGCACTGCCATGAAGTGATCCATCAGCTCGTTTAGCGCCTATCCCATAAATAAAAACATTGTCCATTGTTTCCGCAATACGATGTGTGTGATGTAATAAAATATTATTATGGTCTTACGTGGTATGTCACACGCATTCTTTAGTTTAAAGTAAAACCGATTGTTTTACGTGCAAATCAATAAATACCTCCTCATACTAATGCCTTGTTGGTATTGTAATAGCTCTTCTCACTTCGATTTTGGGACAGAAGCGAGAGAGAGAGTTACTATGTACTCTCTACTGGCCTAAAATGTACGAACAAGGCATTAAGAAGAGACTAGTTATTCGCGCGCGGTTTGACCCGCTGCTCGGATCCTACCAATAGGGCATGAAGTTTTATAGTCTATATCCAACACAAAAATAATTAAATTCGAACCAGTAGCTCAAACACTTATTAATAATAGGGTCATTTATAGATTTAATAGGTACACACACAATCCACGGAGTTATCATGCAGCCGAAAGTGCAGTCGTTATGTACACAACGAATAGTTTAAATAAAAAAAGTAGCTAAATCAGGGTCATCGTTCGATACTTACACATGTAAGTACATAACTACAATTACATAGGTAGTAAATATTTGCGTTTAATTATAAGAAAATGTACCTAAATGTAGATAGTGAGATAACCCTTTATCGTGTTAATGTATGAGTGAGGTCTGGGTGACCTAGAAACGTGTTTATATGTCAAGGATGCAAACTAATTTATTTCAGTTTAACTTTAACAATATAATAATAGCTTAGTACTTGTCCTGAAATGCTAGCGTTTATTTAAAACCAACATCTGCCAGCGGTTTCGCCCGCAGAACAAAGGAGGGTAATAGTAGTAGCCTTTGTGTTATTCCAGACTGTAGATATTTCTGTGCCAAAGATTCAGACTATTTTTGTAACTAGTTTTTCCATGAGAATGTAGGTTATATGTATTTACGGTCATAAAATGAAGGTTATGTCACATTATGTGTATTTACGGTCAGACCCATCAGACCACCACTCGAAAAGCAGGAGTAGGTAGGGGTGGTTTTTACGCCTGATCTTGCCGGAGTCTGTGTTTCCTGACAGGTATAACCGTGTGTCTTCGGCTCGAGTGAATAGGATGTAGGAGACGGGCTCCACCGTAGGCCGCATTTTACCATCAGGTCAGTAAGAAACTGGCAAAAATGTACTCTGACACTCCCTCGCCTCGCCTACGGCGGGAGAAGTGAATACCTAGATGATTTTCCCTCCTTAAAAAAAAAGTATTTACGTTTTTCGAGAAACTGTCCACCTTTATCTACGAAACGTTACCTAATTTGAATTTTTACGTTAAAAACTCCTCAACTAAGCAACCGATAAGTATC
Source organism: Spodoptera frugiperda (assembly GCF_023101765.2). NCBI lineage: Eukaryota > Metazoa > Arthropoda > Insecta > Lepidoptera > Noctuidae > Spodoptera > Spodoptera frugiperda. The sequence continues at coordinate 2,587,649 of NC_064219.1, read as the reverse complement.
ATAATTTTCATTCAGACGAGGCGGGAAACCCTGTCTCAATGGAATAAACACGAGTCTGGTACATTCATTGATAATAGTAATAAATAAGTTTGATAACGACACACTTCTATTATAATCAATCAATTAGAGGATTAATTCATAGTACTTAAATATAGGAAATTAGGAATATACCAATTAATCTTTCTATTGCATCACATTGATTAGCGCGGTGGCTTTTACGTGGTTAACACATTGAACGCCGTGGTGGTCACCGGTGACCGACGTTAGCGGAGGATTTGCCTTCAACAGTTTTCTATTGGCAGTCAAAGACTTAAGCAATTATTTATCAGTGTTATTGTTTGTATTACTAATTTGAAGCCTTCCCAGTGTTTGGAATAATTCAATGTCTTTGTTTATACGAAAAAACTACGTCCTCTTTGCATTCCGGAACTAAGGATCAGATATATAATACATTTACATATGTACATACATAACCTCACGCCTGTCTCCTGGGGGTAGGGTAGCTCTTTCGCTTCATCAAATGTAGCTAAATTACGAAGAATAAATAATGTCTTATTTAATAGTTAAATACTCCTTTTATTTGTAGACCTATTTATGGAATGTAATAACAATGAAATTAGGTTGAGCCCTTTGTTTAAAAAAGTATTTATACTATTAACAAACTTATATTTAGAAGGTGTCGTCTAAATTTGCCACCATTGTTTCTCGTGCATAAAAATGGCATAATGCCAGATAATGCGCCCATCGCAGTTCGTTTACCTTACTTAGATATAGATTTCATTATGTTGTGATTATTAGATTGACAAACAGAAACTGCTTTGTTAATTAACTAATTATAATCTTTCACATAATATATTATACAAGAAAACTGTGTCGTATCGAGGGGAATGACGACACGGGCGGCGCTACCACAATAAGGGTGGCAAATATTGAGATAAAAAAATAAGATGTTATAGTTAAGTGTGGGAAAACCATGTTACGGCACGAATAGGCTGTCTCAACCGGAGTGATACCACGTCCTCACAGAAAACCGACGTGAAACAACGCTCCCGTTGTACTTCATTGTGCGAGTGGGAGCCCTATTACCCCCTTCTCAATATTCTCAAACCCCGATACCCTAACAACCTTTAAATTCGCAATGTGTCCATGGGCTATTGCTTACCATCAAGTGATGCGTATGCTCGTTTACCGACCGGCATTGCCAAATAAAAGAAAATAACATTCTCGTGTTATAAAACATTTCGATACCTGTAATGGCAGACTGAAGTTATGTCATATCACATCACATAATTATGTAAATATACAATATATTATTAGTCAATATTAATTGCCTGATTATAAAGATAAACAGTGTTTATTGGGGGGCGGATATACATACGAACATAGGTAGTTAATCACCTAAGTCTACAGCTTAACTTTGATAACAGAATTAATAACTTTATCAAATCGATTTCTGATTAATTTCCTTTTTATTATTAGGTAGGTCATATACTACAAAAACGTTGCCAATTGTCCAAATTTTAATGTGCGACTTTCTGAGCGCTTGTAACCTATCTACACCTTTTTACTTATAATATCACTAGCTTCTGCCAGCGATTTCGTCCGCGGAAAATTAAAAAAAATAGGGTTACTACCCCTAACATTTTCATAGATACCGGATAATCACAAAAAAGAATATCAAAATCGGTCAATCCGTTTCGGAGGAGTATGGCGACGAAAACTGTGACACAAGAATTTTATATATTAGATTGGGCAGAGTCGCCTTTTTTGTGTTACAGTGCACAATCACATTATCGCATCTCCTCTTTGTACTTGCTTCATTATATTTATATCATTACGTTTATACAGCAGATGATACACATCTGACCATGAAATTAGATATACTAACTTGTGACAAATGCACATTAAGTATTTCTGTTATTTTAGAAACAGTGATTCTAACTCCTAATCTTATTCTGGAGTTTATGTGACTTACGATCGTAGGTAATATTTGTTTTATTAATATTCTAATGACGTTGCTCCTCAATATAAGATTGTATCCTACACCGTGGGTTACAAACATAGTTTCACATACACATTAAGACGATAGCGAAATGTGGATCATAAATTAATTTTTGCAGCATTGACTGTGTCAATCAATAAAATAAAGAATCAATGAAGAACCAATAGTTTTATGTTATTGTTGTAGATATCATCAGGTGAACAGTTTATAGCGATACCTCGGGATCAACCGAGTGTACCATGCTTTGGGTGTGCCACGCACGTGAACCCACAGGCTGCTGGAGTCAGCGAGCTCGCTAGCCTCGGTCTGAGGCACCTCGACATCCATCAACCCTCTACGAAACACACCCTGGATCGAGTATTAGATGTAGAGAGACAAGTCCAAGTAAGTAAAATTGTTACATAAATTTCTTTGCTACTGATTTTATTGTGTGTAGATAAAATTAAATTCAGCAATATTTGTATAATTATATGAATTGTAAAGGTAAGTAGAGCTGCTGCACTGTATTATATATGATGAAGATGAATGCCACTGCAAGAAATGTATGTTTGAAATTGTTTCAGGTGGTAAACGGAGTGCGATATATTTTAACTATGTCAGTTAATTTTAACAACTGTTCGGATACCCAACCTGAAAACTGTATGTCCTCTAACATTTGCAAGATAACGTTTCTAGTTAAACCATGGGTAAAACTATCCAATGGTGCAAATTATAGAGCAATATTAGGAAACAATTGTACAGAAGAATGGCTGTATGGTGACAATGGCGAAGTTCTACCAGAATCCGTTGATAACCAAGCACATGATAAAGATGAAGGAAATAAAGGAAATGATGGAGGCGACATACAAGTGAAACATCATACGGATGTTCAATCTCAACCAAACATGGAAAAAACACTAACAGATGAAGAGATAAAAAATCTAGAAGAACAAATAATTCCGAATAATCAATTTCAAGAAAACTATCAACCTTCTTCTACCATGTCTCCTGATTCCCCCGAGGTAAATAAGGAACATGTTTTTAAAGCTGAATCCAGTAAACGTAACGAGAATTCAATTCCTGTTACCGAACAAAATCTGAACATTAATTCAGATAAAAAGAAAGCTATAGACGACCTGTTGAACTTTTTTGACTTTTCCGGATTTAAACTGAAGACGGAAAGTACAGACACCGTGCCAAGGATAAGGAGAAGTTATGATTATGATTTGCAACTACTTACACTTGCAGAAGATTATCATGGAATTAAAAATAGTATAGAAAATGCACGTTTTATATACGGCTTAGCTCAAACTATGGTGAACTATTTAAATGAAATGGATTTGGAAGTGAAAAATAGAGTCGTTAAAAGCGTAATTAAAGCGGAAGAAGAAGCTGACAGTCTACAGCGCTATATATACGTACAGGCTAGTGTTACAATACCATGTGATAAAGTTGAATGTGAACCGAAAGACTCAAGTACTCAAATTTGTAATGGTGTTATAGATGCCACAAACGACGATAGTCCCCAAATTATAAGTTCATTCTGTTACGACGATAACAAAGAAAGAGATTACAGAGATAGTGTCAAAGAAATTCCTCTCGACGATCCCGTCTTACAAAATTTTGTCTTAGAGGCAGTGAAAAAAATTGAATCTGAATCAAAGTCTGAAAACGCTTTGAAAGTAAATAAAATTATTTCAGCTATAACCCAAGTTACATCTGGAACACTTACAAAATTTTCAATTATTGTTGATAATTTAAAATGTAATAAGAGCGTTCCACTAGCCTTACGAACAAATTGTAAGGTTCTAGAACAATTGGGATCACAGATTTGTGAAATAATTGTGCATGAGAGACATTGGATGAAAGAGACGAAAATATCATACTCTTGTACTGACAGACCAGTTGACATGAAAATATCGAAAAAAGTAAAATCAATAACCCAAAGTGTTAATGTAGAGGATCCAAAAATTATCGAAATGTTGCAAGAAGCCATACAATTTTTAGAAACCAAATCGGAAAAGAATAACAAGCAAAAGATTGTAAACGTAACGTCTATCACTTCTCAAATTATTGCTGGCTTTTTAACTAAAATAGAATTTGTGGTTGGATATACAAATTGCACAGACGGCAATGAGTTAGTAGATGAATCTAATAAATGCCAGTTATTGAAAGGACAAAATCTTCGTCTGTGTAAAGCTCAGTTTTGGGATAGATCATGGATAATTGATGGTAGACAAGTTGAAGTTTCATGCGATGACGTTAAAAGGAAAAAACGGTCTGTAGACTTTGTTGAAAGCCAAAGAAATGATAAAGGAAGTCCTGAAATTAAATACAAAAAGTTAGCTAACGAATCTTTACAAAAGTTTATGCAATCATCACCCAGTCACCAACATTACGAAGTTGTAAAAGTTGACAAAGTTGATGTTCAAAATGTACCTGATAAATTAATAAGAATTAAATTTTCAATATCACCCACCAATTGCGAACTGAAAAACGGCATTTTGTCACCTAATGAATGCCACGTCATAAATCCTGAAAATGTAATCTACTGTCATTCTAAGATATTAGAAAACGTTTGGGTTGATAAAAAACAATTTTTTGTCAATTGTAACTTAAAAGACTACCGGCGGCATGAAAAGTCTTCAGGATTGCAGGAACGCGACCCTAACGATTCAAAATATGTTAAAAAAAGTGATTCCTTGAAACAAAATATTAAAGATTCAAATGCAATGCAAATTGCTGTGGAAGCGCTCCAAACATTTTTAAAAAATAATCCTGAATCACTTCTTTTGCGCGTAACTTTAGTCGACAAAGTAGTAATAGAAGGTCCTACAACTAAAATTGCATTCCTAGCATCACATACTGAAGATGATGATGGTGATACAATTTGCTACGCAGAGTTCTTTGCATCTAAAGGTGTTACAGAAGTAAAATGTCATTCAATAGGCTTAACAATTAGACAAACTGAAGTTACCGATGAAGATCCAAATTATTATAAATATATTCAATTAGCAGATGAATCGCTCTATATATATCTACAAAAGATAAATAGCTCGCAACTATACACTGTTGCAAGCATAGAAAGCGTAATGGTACAGTGGGATGAAGGTATAAAAACTCAAATTAATTTTATTATATCTCCAACCGATTTAGAGAACCACGAAAATCAAGCAAAGCAATGTCGTGCTGAAATACGAGAACAACCATGGATTTATAAAAAAAACATTGATGTAAAATGTGAATTAGATAGAAATTTATATCGGTCTAAAAGACAAGTGTATGATAAAAAAAATGTAATTGGTGGATTGACAAATAAAGACCCAAACGACCCAAAGTATCGTGTTTTGGCTGAAGAATCGTTGCGGAAGTTCATTACTGATTCTGGGACGACCGAAGATCTACAACTAGTACGAGTTGAAAAAGTAACCACGCAAGTCGTTTCTGGCTCGTTGACACGCATCGACTTTGTGATATCGGGTGGCCAAGTTATCAATAAATGCCACTCTAAAATATGGGAGCAGCCATGGATGAACAAAAAAGATATCGAAGTTTCCTGTCATAACGGTGACCAAAGAAGTAAAAGAGAGGCAATACTGGGTGGTTTGACAGAGCAAAACCCAAACGACCCAAAGTATCGTGCCTTGGCTGAAGCATCGTTGCGGAAGTTCATTTTAAATTCTCAGACGACCCAACATCTACAACTAGTACGAGTTGAAAAAGTAACCACGCAAGTTGTTTCTGGCACGTTGATCCGCATCGACTTTGTGATATCGGGTGGGCGAGATATCAGTAAATGCCACTCTGAAATTTGGGAACAGCCGTGGATGAACAAAAAGCAAATCGATGTTTCCTGTCATAACGGTGACCAAAGTAGTAAAAGAGAGGCAATACCGGGTGGTTTGACAGATCAAAACCCAAACGACCCAAAGTATCGTGCTTTGGCTGAAGAATCGTTGCGGAAGTTCATCGTTGAATCTGGGACAACGCAACCTCTACGAGTCGTACGGGTGGAAAAAGTAACCACGCAAGTCGTGGCTGGCTCGTTGACTCGCATCGACTTTGTGATATCGGGTGGGCAAGATATCAATAAATGTCACTCTAAAATATGGGAGCAGCCTTGGATAAACAAAAAAGATATCGAAGTTTCCTGTCATAACGGTGACCAAAGAAGTAAAAGAGAGGCAATACCGGGTGGTTTGACAGATCAAAACCCAAACGACCCAAAGTATCGTGCTTTGGCTGAAGAATCGTTGCTAAAGTTCCTCGGGACGAAGGAACCTCTACGAGTCGTACGGGTGGAAAAAGTAACCACGCAAGTCGTCTCTGGATTGATAACCCGCATCGACTTTGTGATATCGGGTGCGCAAGATTTCAATAAATGCCACTCTGAAATTTGGGAACAGTCTTGGATGAACAAAAAAGATATCGAAGTTTCCTGCCATAAGGGTGACCAAAGAAGTAAAAGAGAGGCAATACCGGGTGGTTTGACAGATCAAAACCCAAACGACCCAAAGTATCGTGCTTTGGCTGAAGAATCGTTGCGGAAGTTCATCGTTGAATCTGGGACAACGGAACCTCTACGAGTGGTACGGGTGGAAAAAGTAACCACGCAAGTCGTGGCTGGCTCGTTGACTCGCATCGACTTTGTAATATCGGGTGGGCAAGATATCAATAAATGTCACTCTAAAATATGGGAGCAGCCGTGGATGAATAAAAAAGATATCGAAGTTTCCTGTCATAACGGTGACCAAAGAAGTAAAAGAGAGACAATACCGGGTGGTTTGACAGATCAAAACCCAAACGACCCAAAGTATCGTGCTTTGGCTGAAGAATCGTTGCGGAAGTTCATTACTGATTCTGGGACGACGGAACCTCTACAAATGGTACGAGTTGAAAAAGTAACCACGCAAGTCGTTTCTGGATTGATGACCCGCATCGACTTTGTGATATCGGGTGGGCAAGATATCAATAAATGTCACTCTAAAATATGGGAGCAGCCGTGGATGAATAAAAAAGATATCGAAGTTTCCTGTCATAACGGTGACCAAAGAAGTAAAAGAGAGACAATACCGGGTGGTTTGACAGAGAAAAACCCAAACGACCCAAAGTATCGTGCTTTGGCTGAAGAATCGTTGCGGAAGTTCATCGTTGAATCTGGGACAACGGAACCTCTACAAATGGTACGAGTTGAAAAAGTAACCACGCAAGTCGTTTCTGGATTGATGACCCGCATCGACTTTGTGATATCGGGTGGGCAAGATATCAATAAATGTCACTCTAAAATATGGGAGCAGCCGTGGATGAATAAAAAAGATATCGAAGTTTCCTGTCATAACGGTGACCAAAGAAGTAAAAGAGAGACAATACCGGGTGGTTTGACAGAGAAAACCCAAACGACCCAAAGTATCGTGCTTTGGCTGAAGAATCGTTGCGGAAGTTCATTACTGAATCTGGGACAACGGAACCTCTACAAATGGTACGAGTTGAAAAAGTAACCACGCAAGTCGTTTCTGGATTGATGACCCGCATCGACTTTGTGATATCGGATGGGCAAGATATCAATAAATGCCACTCTGAAATATGGGAGCAGCCGTGGATGAACAAAAAAGATATCGAAGTTTCCTGTCATAACGGTGACCAAAGAAGTAAAAGAGAGACAATGACGGGTGGTTTGACAGATCAAAACCCAAACGACCCAATGTATCGTGCTTTGGCTGAAGAATCGTTGCGGAAGTTCATCGTTGAATCTGGGACAACGGAACCTCTACGAGTGGTACGGGTGGAAAAAGTAACCACGCAAGTCGTGGCTGGCTCGTTGACTCGCATCGACTTTGTAATATCGGGTGGGCAAGATATCAATAAATGTCACTCTAAAATATGGGAGCAGCCTTGGATAAACAAAAAAGATATCGAAGTTTCCTGTCATAACGGTGACCAAAGAAGTAAAAGAGAGACAATGACGGGTGGTTTGACAGAGAAAACCCAAACGACCCAAAGTATCGTGCTTTGGCTGAAGAATCGTTGCAAAAAAGGAAGTTCATTACTGAATCTGGGACAACGGAACCTCTACAACTAGTACGAGTTGAAAAAGTAACCACGCAAGTCGTTTCTGGATTGATGACCCGCATCGACTTTGTGATATCGGGTGGGCAAGATATCAATAAATGCCACTCTAAAATATGGGAGCAGCCTTGGATAAACAAAAAAGATATCGAAGTTTCCTGTCATAACGGTGACCAAAGAAGTAAAAGAGAGGCAATACCGGGTGGTTTGACAGATCAAAACCCAAACGATCCAAAGTATCGTGCTTTGGCTGAAGAATCGTTGCTAAAGTTCATCGTTGAATCTGGGACAACGCAACCTCTACGAGTCGTACGGGTGGAAAAAGTAACCACGCAAGTCGTGGCTGGCTCGTTGACTCGCATCGACTTTGTAATATCGGGTGGGCAAGATATCAATAAATGTCACTCTAAAATATGGGAGCAGCCGTGGATGAACAAAAAAGATATCGAAGTTTCCTGTCATAACGGTGACCAAAGAAGTAAAAGAGAGACAATGACGGGTGGTTTGACAGATCAAAACCCAAACGACCCAATGTATCGTGCTTTGGCTGAAGAATCGTTGCGGAAGTTCATCGTTGAATCTGGGACAACGGAACCTCTACGAGTGGTACGGGTGGAAAAAGTAACCACGCAAGTCGTGGCTGGCTCGTTGACTCGCATCGACTTTGTAATATCGGGTGGGCAAGATATCAATAAATGTCACTCTAAAATATGGGAGCAGCCGTGGATGAACAAAAAAGATATCGAAGTTTCCTGTCATAACGGTGACCAAAGAAGTAAAAGAGAGACAATACCGGGTGGTTTGACAGAGAAAAACCCAAACGACCCAAAGTATCGTGCTTTGGCTGAAGAATCGTTGCGGAAGTTCATTACTGAATCTGGGACAACGGAACCTCTACAAATGGTACGAGTTGAAAAAGTAACCACGCAAGTCGTTTCTGGATTGATGACCCGCATCGACTTTGTGATATCGGGTGGGCAAGATATCAATAAATGTCACTCTAAAATATGGGAGCAGCCGTGGATGAATAAAAAAGATATCGAAGTTTCCTGTCATAACGGTGACCAAAGAAGTAAAAGAGAGACAATGACGGGTGGTTTGACAGATCAAAACCCAAACGACCCAATGTATCGTGCTTTGGCTGAAGAATCGTTGCGGAAGTTCATCGTTGAATCTGGGACAACGGAACCTCTACGAGTGGTACGGGTGGAAAAAGTAACCACGCAAGTCGTGGCTGGCTCGTTGACTCGCATCGACTTTGTAATATCGGGTGGGCAAGATATCAATAAATGTCACTCTAAAATATGGGAGCAGCCTTGGATAAACAAAAAAGATATCGAAGTTTCCTGTCATAACGGTGACCAAAGAAGTAAAAGAGAGACAATACCGGGTGGTTTGACAGAGAAAAACCCAAACGACCCAAAGTATCGTGCTTTGGCTGAAGAATCGTTGCGGAAGTTCATTACTGATTCTGGAACGACCGAACATCTCCAACTAGTACGAGTTGAAAAAGTAACCACGCAAGTCGTTTCTGGATTGATGACCCGCATCGACTTTGTGATATCGGGTGGGCAAGATATCAATAAATGTCACTCTAAAATATGGGAGCAGCCGTGGATGAATAAAAAAGATATCGAAGTTTCCTGTCATAACGGTGACCAAAGAAGTAAAAGAGAGACAATGACGGGTGGTTTGACAGATCAAAACCCAAACGACCCAATGTATCGTGCTTTGGCTGAAGAATCGTTGCGGAAGTTCATTACTGATTCTGGAACGACCGAACCTCTTCAAATGGTACGAGTTGAAAAAGTAACCACGCAAGTCGTTTCTGGATTGATGACCCGCATCGACTTTGTGATATCGGGTGGGCAAGATATCAATAAATGTCACTCTAAAATATGGGAGCAGCCGTGGATGAATAAAAAAGATATCGAAGTTTCCTGTCATAACGGTGACCAAAGAAGTAAAAGAGAGGCAATGACAGGTGGTTTGACAGATCAAAACCCAAACGACCCAGAGTATCGTGCTTTGGCTGAGGAATCGTTGCGGAAGTTCATTACTGATTCTGGGACGACCGAACATCTACAACTAGTACGAGTTGAGAAAGTAACCACGCAAGTCGTGGCTGGCATGATGACTCGCATCGATTTTACCGTATCTGATGGAAATTCAAAAACTATGAAATGTCATTCTGAGATATTGCAACAAGTTTGGGTTGGAAGAAAGGAAGTAAACGTTGATTGTCTTCCTATTAATATTAGAGCACGTAGAGATTTAGTAATGCCTCGAGGCTTGGTGGAACAAAATCTTATAAAACCAAAGTTCAATGTTCCGCTTGGAAAGAAACCGAGCCCTGGAAGCGGCACTGAAATGAGTCTTCATAACGTACGAGGTAACGATGAAGAAGAACAAAATCCAAATAAACCTGAGTACAAGGTACTGGCTGAAGAATCCTTAAGAAAGTTTCAACAAAAAAGCACTGTTTATCATAAAGTTCTTGAAGTGAAACGGGTTCTCACACGTGTGGTTTCGGGCTTAAAATATAACATAGATTTTACTGCTGCGCCAACAGCTTGCTCTGTAAACGAATCCCGCGTGAATGCTCGCAGATGTAAGACAGATGATGAAATAATTCTTTACTGTCATACAGAAATATGGGATCGACCATGGTTAAGAAAGAAAAATATTGATGTTCAATGTAATGATCCGTCAGATGACCGAGATGATTTCGTAGAAGATGATTCTGATATTGCTGAGGTAAATTCAGAAAAAGAAAGTAATAATTCCGAAAACCACATGAAACTAGCCAATGCAGCAACTGAAAAATATTTAACTGCATCAAATAGAAAATACGTTCATAAAGTTACAGGAATCCAAAGTGTAAGTGAACCACAGTTAGATGGGACATTTACTATTGACTTTACTATATCACCTACTACTTGTTTAAGAAACGTTACCAATAAAGATTCCTGTAAAGTGAAACAACCAGTTGTCGTTTTTCATTGTAATGCCAAAATAAGGAATTTACCTTCGGGTAATAATGAAAATGAAATTGAAGTCACTTGTAGAAAGGCTAGTGAGGGAGTAAACAAAAGCAAAAAAGATAAACGCGACGTAGGTATTGGAAATGCCAGACAAACTGTTGATGATGCGGAAGAAATGGATGAAGATGTCATTTATTATTACGCTGATCGTGCTCTTCAACACGTTAACGACAATTCGCGTTCAAATAATTTACATAAATTAATATCTATACACGCTGTGCAAAGTAGTGTTCAAATGGGAGAACGAACTGTAAAAATGTACATTGAAATAGCCGAAACATATTGCTTGCGGCATCACAGAACAAAGGATCTGAAAAACTGTGAAGAACTTAATGGTTTAAATCATAGGCTATGTTTGGCTAGATTATGGCCTGCACCAGACGAAGAGTTGATAACAAGACACATATCTGTTGTTTGTGATGATGAAGAAGATTTTGTGGCCATTACCGGAGTCAATGTTCCTGAACTTTTAAGATTGTCCTTAATCGAACTTGAAAGGGCTCCTGGTGCGAAGTACAAACTAGTCCATCAAGGCGAGCCACAAGTTATACCTTCGCTCGATTCCAGACAACCATTTAAAATAAATTTTATTGTTGCTTATACAAACTGTTCTATAGATGTCGATTTAGACAAAAATCCTTTCCAATGTTATCTTAATACTGAAATACCTTCAAAGACTTGCCACTCCTTTATTTGGCTGAAGACAGACATAAGACATATTAGTTACATAAATGTTAAATGTGCGAATTTAAATCGTTGGAGAAGATCTACAAATCAAACGAATACAACTTCAGAAAATGGAGAAATAAATAGTATGGTGGCCGCAGCTTTAGAAAAGTTAGAAATGTCTTCATTACACAGATACAAACAGCGGGTGCTGCAGATAAACAGTCACTCAACTAAAATAACGTCTGGTAAGGTAACCACCATCGACTTTGACGTCGGCTACACGTCCTGTTTAAAGTACGAGTGGGTTGAGAACATAACTAGTTGTGATTTCCTGGAGCACTTGCCCCGAAGACGTTGCGTGGCGCAAATATGGGAAAGATTGTGGATAAAGAATGGACAAAATATTGATGTAAATTGTGTTGATGATGAAACGCCTTTGGAATCACACATAGAATTTGAGAGCGCTGAAATGGCTAATGCGTTGGCGAAAGAAGCATTAAAACACATTGAAGCAAAATATCCTCACCCTAGCAAACAAAAGGTGGTTAGGATATTTTCATTGGAAAAACAAGTAGTTGCTGGCATTCACTACAAAATGAAGGTAGAGGTTGGTTTCACAGATTGCCTTGCTTTAAGCGACCAAACTGACTGCAAGTTACTAAAGGATCACGGTCTGAACAAGTTCTGTCGTGTAAATGTTTGGGTGCGACCATGGACTGACCACCCTCCCAATTTCAGAGTGTCATGCGATTTCCAAGAAGGTGCTACGCATGACTTATACCACCACGTGCAAGCGGAACAATTGTTTTACAACTTTTTGACAACTTACAGTCCCAGCTACGTAAATGATTACTCTCAAATGCAGAAACGTTTTGAGATATTTAAAAATAATATAAAGAAAATTCACGAGTTGAATGTTCACGAGAAAGGTACTGCTGTATACGGAGTGACGCGATTTACTGATTTGACGTACGAAGAATTCAGTAGTACATACATGGGGTTGAATACGAATTTGACTAACGAGAACCAGGTACCTATGACGAAAGCCGATATTCCAGACATTAAACTACCTGAGGACTTTGACTGGAGAGAGCACGACGCCGTCACGGAGGTGAAGGACCAGGGGCAATGTGGTAGCTGCTGGGCATTCAGTGTGACTGGTGAGATCATTTACTATACTCTTAATATTACATTCCGCAATCCACCTAATAGGGTAGATGACTAAGTTGTATGTTAATATCAGTCTTGTAGATTATTTAAAAACATTAGACATGTATTTTTTATTTTCTTACGGAAACAAATACTTTCGAGGATATTATTATATTCATTTGAAATATCACGTGACGTCACTTCTAGGTATATTATATACGTAGAAATGACGTATTTGCTCGCACTCCTACTTTGATTCGTTTTATTTAATAACTTTGATTCGTTGTATTGTTGTCTTATACAAATAAAAAAAAAATACGTGTCTAATATTTTTTCATTGCTCAACTGACGGACTAAATAGATTTTTAATTTTCGTACCCCACGCAAATAATATTTCGGATTCGGACCCGGTGTTGTGCGTAAAATAAACATACTACCTACAACGACAGTTGTTTTGTAAATCTCATGAAGGGAGATGTATGCTGTGTACCGGATTTAATTCTAGACTCTACGTACTTATTAACATTTTCGAAAAACTGTTGAGCGCAAGTAGCGGAGCTTACAGCGATTCGATCAACGAGGTAGACTACAATTTTTTAATATCTTTTTAGGTAACATTGAAGGCCAGTGGAAGATGCAGTCAGGACAACTGGTATCCCTGTCTGAGCAGGAGTTGGTGGACTGTGACAAGCTGGACGACGGCTGCAATGGCGGATTACCTGATAATGCCTACAGGTATGTACAAGTACCCTTAGTACGAGTTTGCTTTACGTTTAAATTAATCAAAGCGCGTTCGGAGCTCTGATTGGCTGGCTCGAATAAACCAACCAATCAGAGCGCCAAATGCACTCCGTTGCGTTTCGTACATTTGTCAGTACAGCATCCACTCTGTCTTTGTACATATTTCTAACTTTTTTATAAAAAAAATCTATTAGAGATGTTTATTTGTTTTTAAAAAAACTGTGTCGTGGGTGCGTTTACAAACATACAAGTTCACATACATATCACGCCCAGACCCGGAACAACAATATGTGGATCACACAAAGAGTTGTTCCGTGCGGGAATCGAACCCGCGACACGTTGCACGTCAGCCAGTTGCCCAGCCACCGCGCTAACCGTGCAGTCTAAGATATTTCCTGGTACACCAGAAAGATATAACGATAAATTAACAATAGCAAATTACCTTAAATATTAATAAAGAGTCAGTCATCGGATTCTACAATATTGGAATGGAATGCATTCTTAAAATATCTTAGGTTTTATTCAACGACCTTGCATAGCTTGTTTACTTCCTGGACTATGGCTGGCATTGTTTTTCGTGTGGAGTTTAAGTTTCTCTCCCAAATTTTATAGGGAGTACTGGGGTAAAAAGTGGGTAAGATTAAGTGTGGGGAGAGTCATGCTTCGGCACGACTCATGACTCTTTACACAGTTGTAACGCCTCTGATGTTTCGGGTGTCCATGGGCGGCGGCGATTGCTTACCATCAAGTGATCCGTCTACTCGTTTACCGGATTATACCATAAAAAGGTAGCATATGTTGCTGAAAAACTTCATTGTAACTGAAGAAAATTGAAAATCGCCTAAATTAAACATTGTTCTTTATAATACATATTAGTATAGGTTCGTTCAAGGATTTACTTAAAGCAAACATATTTCAAAGTTTTCCTCATTTATACATAATATGTGTATAGTTCCTTATATGCATTCCGATATTATCTCAAGTTATTTACTACGTTACGAGACATACATAATACTTTTAATATTTACGTCGCATTGTATATGTATATATTTTTATAGTTTAACTTTTATGACAACATAAAGATCTAAATTATAATCACTGTTACACATTTATGTTAGACTGGCTAATGCGCGCGGCTTCGTTCGCGTGGATTACAGGCTTTGTGAATAACTTACGAAATATAATATTTTTTCTAAAATAAAAGTAGCCTAAATTATTCGTTAGTATATCAGCTACCTGCTAATAAAAGTCTCGTCAAAATCGCTTCAGCCATTTCAGAGATTAGCCAGAAGAAACAAACCGACGGACAGACAAAAATTGTCAATAAATATTATTGCATGTGGTAAAAAGCGGTTTTTTCATTATTACAAACTAACACTCCTATTTTATTTATTAGTCCAGAGTAGACACTAGATTAGATTCAGCGTGGTGATGTATGCTCAAACCTTCTCCGTGCGACAAGAAACCTTTGATCAGCAGTGGCCACTTATAAGCTGTTGATGATCTCAATACTCTTTTATGATGATGTAATTGACACGGTTTGATTTGTAATAAGTTTCAATCTTCTATCAAACCATAGTTAACGTGATTCAGCTGTATTTTTAACACGTTGAACGCCATGGGGGTCCAATGTTAGTGAAGGATTTATCTTCAACAGTTTTCGCAGTAAAAGACTTAAATCAACTTTAAAATGTTATCCAGGGCTATAGAACAGATGGGAGGTCTGGAGTTGGAGAGTGACTACCCATACGAAGGTGTGGGTGAGAAGTGTGAGTTCAACAAGACCCTCGCGAAGGTGCAGATCAGTGGAGCTGTGAACATCACCACGAATGAGACTGGAATGGCCCAGTGGCTGGTGCACAATGGACCCATTTCTATTGGTGAGAAATATTTAGTTTTAAATATATTTAATAACTAATTAAATATATTATGAAAGAAGTATACAAGGCGAATATGAGTGGGACCGTCGATAGAGGGCGCCCCAGACGGACATATAGCGACCAGATTGGCGATATATTAAAAAAGGGCCAAATTAAAAGTACCTTTAACCGACGAGCATGCATGAAAAGACTGATGACTGTTGATGAAGTGAAAGAAGTGTGTAAGAACCGTGGCAATTGGCGTTCTATTGTCTCTGCCTATCCCCATGGGAGACAGGCGTGAGTTTATGTATGTATGTATGTTAAATATATTATTTCGATACCTTAATTGGCAAACCAGCCAACTCCACATTTATAAAAAAAAAAAAAATTTTTTTTGTTAACCTCGTTTAGAATAAAAGGTTAGTGTCTCTTAAAAAAAATGCTTATAAGGAGTTAGCTGGTTTGCTAATAAAGGTATCGATTTGCAATTTTTTATTTAGGTAGGTACAGACTTACCTAAACGGCCTAATATTTGCGAGACAAGATGTCAATTAGATTCTTTGTGCCTTATAATGATAATAGGATAGGCACGAAAATAATAGATTTTTGTAAAATATTTTAGTACATTGTATCCTTAATGTGTATTTATGCAGGTATCAACGCGAACGCTATGCAGTTCTACATGGGGGGTATCTCACACCCGTGGAAGATGTTGTGTAACCCCACCAACTTGGATCACGGTGTGCTCATTGTGGGATATGGTATTAAAGGTAAGCATGTGATCATGATTCGATCAATCTCATCGTTTACGTAATTCTATATTGACGGGAGTTATATGCTTGTAGGATTTTCTAGCATAAAGCCTCAAAAATGTTCATTGCAGTTCTTGGAAGGTTTTGGAGTGGTTTTAGATGTTTTTTTATAGTATAGGCCGGTAAACGATCAGATGGATCACCTGATGGTAAGCAATCGCCGCCGCCCGTGGCCCATGGACACCCAAAACACCAGAGGCGTTACAAGTGCGTTGCCGGCCTTTTGGGGGTTAGGAATTTAAGGGTTGTTGGGGGATCGGGGATTGGGAAAATTGGGGGTAATTAGGCCTCCGATAACCTCACTCACACAATGAAAAATAACGCAAGCGTTGTTTCACGTCGGTTTCCTGTAAGGCCGTGGAATCACTCCTATCGAGCTGGACAATTCATGCCGAAGCATGACTCTCCCACACTGTATACTGGCGAAACATTGGTGGAAAATCGTTTAATAAGTGCGCCTCTACACCGTACATATATGTTGATTATATAAGACAAAACCCTATTTATTCATATAATGTCCTAAGTTTTCTTCTGCAAGTGTATTCCCCGAAATTCCCGAGGAATTTGTAGCATATATTTTCATACCTTTTTTTTTAACTACACCGAACACACCAAAACACGAATTATTTAATTCAGTGCATTCTTTCCTCGGATATGTTTATTTACAAAGATTTTTCTTCTGCAGACTACCCGCTCTTCCACAAGAAACTACCATACTGGATTATAAAGAACTCATGGGGCAAGTCATGGGGTGAACAGGGCTACTACCGCGTGTACCGAGGCGATGGTACCTGCGGAGTCAACCAAATGGCAAGCAGCGCTATCATATAAACCAAACCAGTCCAATTTTGAAGGCATTTTATTTAATTTTGTTCGTAAATATATATAAATATCAAGTATTATTTTATACTTACTAAGGAAATATTTCAAATACAACGACTTTTTTTATTAGTTGTTTTTTTTTCTTTATTATAATTATCGTGAGACATACTGAATTAACTAAAAATCACGGCTTACTCACGTACATTAATGGAGAAAAGCTTTAGTTTCGTTGTTACGTCTGGGCACGCTGCTCATGTTGAAGAGTCCCTCTTTGACTCGAAACTAGTAGAACTTTTGTCCATTAATATACGTGAGTAAACTGTGACTTTTAGTTAGTTTCTTTTTCTATATAAGTTGTATGAATATTATATTAATATCCATTAAGGCCCGTTGCCTTTATATATTTTATATAATTGTGAATATAAATAAATTCGTCCATTTTTATCGTGATTCTGTGCTTATGACATACAATTCTAAGTCAATAAATATTATATAATAAACATTATTGCACACACTGGGCTTAATTACAAAATCAAAAAATTCTAAATCATTTTACAGGCTCTTTATACTTATAAATATTTCCTTCAAGCAAATGATCTCAAATAAATACTTCAACATTTGAAAAGGGCCTTTATCTATATCTATCTATATACATATAAAAATGAATTACTGTTTGTTAATCTCGTTAGAATCTGAAAACGGCTGGGCTGATTTTGGTCATGCATTATTTATGAAAGTCCAAGGATAGTTTAAAAGGTGAGAAAAATATGTTTGATTCGGTATGAAGTTTGCTGGGTCAGTTAGTTGGTTGATATACATAGGTAAATGATAGAAGCCTTGCCCTGAGATAGCGACAAAAATTGCTATCGAATTCAGCGCAGCCGTTCAGTAGTTATGCGCTTACATACATTTCGGCGATTGGTTTTTGTTTATTTAAATGTAAATTACCAATATAATCATACGTGATTATATTTCTTATTTTTTATAAATATCCGTTTATCCGTTTTAAATAAATAAACATTATACATTGTTTATTTATATAATAATACAAGCGATCCGCAATGGTGATATATTACGCGTGTATTATACACAAAAACCTTCCTCTTGAATCATTCTATCTATTAAAAAAAATCGCATCGAAATCCGTTCCGTAGTTTTAAAGATTTAAGCATAACTACCTTATGTCCCTTACATAGGGACAGAGAATCAACTTTGTTTTATACTATGTAGTGATAATACTGGTAGGAAAAACAAATTGTTAGTTACATTTGTTTGCAAATATATGGCTTCAAGTATGTGACACATACCTATATACTATATTATGATATAATTATGGCTTATGAAGTAATGACACATTCATGTTCACACTATTAATAATAATTTATGTATTTTTTTATTATTCTTGTATGAAACACGGTACAGTAATACGAGCTATTTTGATATTACTTTTTTTTATTTCTTTTTTTCTAAACGTCTTGTTTTAATCAGATTCGGTTGAGTGACAGTATTGTACAACGTCAGCTGTCAATTGATTGTCCACCTTATTATTTTAGTAGTAGAGTTGCAAATCTATTAATGTTGACGAGTTTGGGTAGTTTCATGTGCTGTGTGTAGGTATATACCAACATTGCGTGTGTTATGTACTAATGTCCTAGTATAAAGAGGCTAATGTATTAAATCAACATCTTTGTTAATATAACCCAGCTGCCTAGTGCCTGGGGGATTACCATTGACGTTGGGAATTCTAGGTCCCCCTAAAACTGCAGTTTGGTTTTTCCAATTTTTGTTGACAGTACAGAGTTTGGTCAAACCCAAGATGTTGCTGACGTTGCTAAGATCTCGCTTCATTCAACACTGATATTTTATTTTATTTTATTGATGGTATAATTTTATAGATGGAATAGAGGTATCTGTTTCGCCTTATAGCCTCTTGTACCCTTAATACGCGTTAGCTTTACGTTGAAAACGAAACGAGAGCGCGTTCGGCGCTCCGGGACTTGTGTATGAATTTTGCTTTACGTTTAACGTGATCGCGGTCGACGCTCCGATTGGTTGGTTAATTGCAGTCGGCCAATCACAGCGCTAAACGCGCACACGTTTAGATCCGTTAAACGAAACACAAACTCGTACTAAGCCCTCGGATAATTAAACATTACTTTCACTAGGTGACGCTAGCAGTATAGTTTCCAATCATAATACGGAGGCTCCGTAGCTATTCAATAAAAAAAGTTGCGAATGTTTAGCGTAAAAAACTCTTACGTTAAATTACATACTCGTTGTTAATATAACCGTGTTTTAACAAGAAATATATATTATATAAGTAGTTAGCTTTGTTCTAATTTAATTTACTTTTTAACACTGCAATGTTTAATAAGTAACATTAACCGCCGTACTCAGAGTCATATTATAATGGTTACTCAACCCAGTCCTTAGCAATCGTTTTTGCAACAAAATCGTTACTAAGGAATAGTTTAAGTAATCTCTCTGAATAATAAATGTCTCTGAGTGCGGTAGTGAGTATAATAATTATTAAATATTATAATATTATTAAATATCTAAGTTTACCTAACTATAAACCTTTAGCTTTATGTTAACAATTAATGCTCATCATTAACTCATTGGTTCAAATATATACTGTTGTTATTCAAGTGTTATTATTCCTTATTTTAGTTAAAATTATGTTTAAATAATGACTTGCCCTATCATTTGTTTTAAATCAAATTAAACTATAGAGGCTTTGTTGTGATTTTAAAATCATTTTGTTATTAAATTGTGGCCAAAACGTACTAAAAGTCAGATTAAAATTACTTTATGAATTACATAAAGTATGAAAACAATCAGTAGGTAATATTTAATATAAATTGCAAAAAGTGCCTTCAAATCGTATTTGTTCCACCAATGTACATACAATACATTAATGTCCAGTGTAAATAAAACATATAAATAGTTATCCAAAGCAATTTTAATCTTATACATTTTAATTTAAAGTTCGATTTCATATAACGTTATGAACCGTGACAAAATGATTCCTTTTTTAATTTTAATAATCTTGTTATTTTTTTTTACATTGTTATGATATAAGATGTATGTATTTGTAAATTCCTTTTTTAATTTCTGTTGTTATTTTTTAAATTAAAACCGGCTTTTGTTTTGTGATTTTTTTATTATTGTAATGTTGCAAAGGCTTTGAGTAGATTTTATAATTGCATTCAGTCGCTTAGTTTTCAAGCTAAGGGTGGTTGAAATATTATAAGATAGGCTGTTATAATATTTTCGATAATGTTCATCTTACTAAATTAATGAAACTATATAAAATTAATGCCAGATTAGACAATAAGTGGAGTATTTTAATATTTATCATATTTTAAGTGAATTTGATACCTTGTGTTTATTGCAATAAAGATATTTTATGAATTAAATATTGTTTTATTGTACCCTTGTGAAATACCATTTCTATATAATTCGCCCAATATACAAGGGATTCAGGTCTTTGTGACGTCTACATAAGGTTTATAAAAGTACTTACGTGTCATCGATAAAATATTTTTATCTGTCTATAGGTCTACTTTAGGGATCAAGTAAATGCCATCTGCCCTTACAAATCGAAGCTGACGTGTGGATCTCATACGCACTGCAAGTTACGAGTTTACAACACCACGCGATAGATGTCGTTGTTCTAAAAATATTCTAGGGACCATAATATAAAGGTTTGTTGGTTTGTAACGCTGTATAATTTATCTTCTCTTCGGGGAATAAACCGCTAAATAATATTTCTATTGGCTATATGAATATACCTACTCCATAATACTCATATATACTTAAATCTATATACTAAGTATTTTTGTTATGAACATGAACTTGTAAACATTATTATTCTGGTTTAATTCATTAAAGAAGTAAGTAGGTAGGTATTTACTTGACACCCACACCACATTGATTCTCCGAAACCAGGAAAATGGTCGGCTTAATGGAATAATAACGCAATTCACACATCACACTTATTTATAGGTCCACTTTAAGAATACTACACTAAATATTATATGGACAATACAAAACCGCAAAATTGTTTAGTCTTCGCAAATTGGTACGAATTTAAAACCCATTATATAATATCCCTGTTATGTTAAGAACCTAGAATCAACCTTAAGCTACTGGTATAAGGACGATTTTGGTTAGTAGTTTCATTATTCCTATAATTTTCGTATTGAAATATTCCTTGGTTAATAAATGTGTGTCTGACATAACACTTCTTATATAGATATGAATAATATTTATTCAGTTCTATATGAAAAAAGGTACCTTAAAAAATTAGGTACCTTAGTACCTAAGTAAGAACTAAGAGCCTTTGTTGACGGGAGAAAACCTCAGAGATCAACATAATAACGCCCAAGAATGGGGTCCTCTAAATAGACCAACTACGGAAGTACAGAACCTCCCTAAATGAGTAATGAATGACAAGGGTACGGACCAAGAGTCCGTGGAGAACTAGGTAATATAAATTGAAAAAAAAAAACTGTACTGAGTACTGACTGTTCTGGATTACGGTACATCCCTAAAGTATAGGTATATAGGTATCATTTACATTATGTATAATTTAAACTTGTAAAATAATTATAGGTATCCTGTTTCCTCTTTAAATTAACCAATCAATTAATTACCATCAGACGATTGCTCGTTTACCCTTTATCTCATAATAATTATAAAATAAGGTAAGTTTCTACCATTTTACAACTTTTACTACTCCACTGCTACATTTCATTTACATATTAGGTAATGTTAACGTCGTGGTGGCCCGGGTTCGAAACCTATCAACGGCAAGTACCAATATGACTTTTTCCGAGTCAATAATCTTCGAACGTATTTGTTTCCGTAAGAAAATAAAAATACTATTATCTTGCGTAAACAAACGAAAATATACGGTAAAAACAAGCTATATCTAAACAAAATAAAACGAGTGTAGCCACCTACTAACTACCGTGTGAGAGGCGGCCCCTTCGGATGAGAGTTATGCTGGTAACAGACAGATAAACTAAGCTATGTTAAAGCTAGCAGTGTAAGAACATGTCTTTCCGTTCCATAAATATAATGAACTTTGTCATAGGTACGGAATTATATATTACTAACTGTCTCAAATATCATTTTCTCACTCTTTAAACCTTCTCCGAACTTCCACAAATAATTCAAGACTGAAATCTGCCAAATCGATCTAGCTGTTTTCGAGTTTTAGCGAGACTAACAAACAGCAATTGATTTATTTATATACCGACTAGCTGACGCAACAAACTTTTTATAATACAACTCAATTGTTTTGTGTTTCTCCACAAATAATTAAAGACCAAAATTAGCCAAATAGGTCCAGCTGTTTTCAAGTTTTAGCGAGACTAACAAACAGCAATTGATTTATTTATATACCGATGTAATCTCTATACACATCACACGAGTGTGTTTTAAACTTTACAATACAACTTCACCCTGTGTACCTATTATTACTATGATAAAAAACACGCTATTTTGTAACCTACTAGCAATTTCCATCGTACCCTAAAGCTAAACTTAGCTTAACTTAAGCTTAGCTGGTGGTATGCAGCAGGCATAACAAAGGTGCCCCGTGCAGGAGTGGGCCAGCGTATGTGGCATGCAATGTGACTCAGCCACGTGACCACCGGTACCGGTGTGCGTGCACAAATCGTCTCCTAATGAAACAACTCGTACATTTCCTAACGAACACTTTAATTAAGAAGTCATGTAATAATTTCTTGATGGATGAAAGTATTTTCTTTAGCTTTGCCGTTGCTGTAGCGGCTACGCAACTGTTTGTTGCGCAACGTGTCACTGTATCCACAAATAGAGCATTTATAGTTCCATTCAGTACACGCTTTAAGGTACTTAAATTTTCTAATTACGAAATGTCACTATCAATTTTCTGATTAGTCGCTATAATATATAGGGACACTAAAATAAATAAAAGAAACCTTAGGGTACCTTTTTTTTTTAGGGAAAATCATCCAATGACTTCTCCCACCTTGGGCGACGCGAGAGGGAGTGTCAGACTCTTACTGACTGAAAACCTTAGGGTACCTAGTACCTAGATATCAATGGTTCTACATTGTTTCTTTATTGTTTTGACTATTTTAATGATCCGTGAAAAGGTTATTGCCCTTTGCAGGAAAACCTAAAGAATTATCTGCTGATGATTAAGTACCATGTATAAGTGTACTCTCCTACTTGAGCTAAAGAACAATTTCATAATTGCTTGATAACACTTCACAATGAATGAGCTTGACCACAAGTACTCTGTAGGTATACTAATATCTACATATTTACTTATACTAGTGGTCGCCTAGTGGTCGAAATTCGACCATATACGATTTAATTTACAATACCACTTAACATACGTTCAAAGATAATTTTTATTTAACTCAAACTCAAACAAACTCTTTTATAAAACTCTTTTCATATATGTAAAACGTGAGAATATCATCGCAATGTCTGTCAGTTTTGACGTTTTGTCAAATACAATCAGATAGGTACTATGCATGGTAGTGTGTGTAATGTTTTATTTATTGATTTAATGTACTTTATAAGCATTATTTTTGAAAAATATTGGCGTTCTGCACTTCTCCTACACATAAACTATAAGTGTACCAAATTTTATGCTCCTACGTTCGCGCAATTTTCGTAAAAATGGATACAAAGTTTTTGCATATATAGATGTATAGGTATATGTTTATAGATGTGAGTCTGATTACCTACATAACCCATACCCTGAAAGCGGTGTGAAATTATTTACGGAAAACAAGTGATATTTTTTATGTTTATCGGTTTTAATGGGTTTATATACCCTTAATCCATCCATGGTATGGTAACAAATATCAAATCGATCGGATGCCAGGAAGGGGTTGAAATTCCAGTTATTAAATTTGACTCAAACAAATAAACATGTCAAGCTAAACAAAACTGTTAAATAATGACTGCACGGTTGGTGCGGTGGCTGGGCAACTGGCTGCCGCGCAACGGGTAGCGGGTGCGATTCCCGCACGGAGCAACTCTTTGTGTGATCCACAAATTGTTTCGGGTCTGGGTGTCATGTGCATGTGAACTTGTATGTTTGTAAACGCACCCACGATACAGGAGAAAAAAAAAACGAAACTACAATCATTTAAACTTTAATTCACATTCAGTGTCACCCTATAAAAAATGGTACAATGACAGTACTACTCGTGTGACTCAGTATCATCATGAGATCATAGAATAGTGACACATCACGGTAAATTGTGGTTCCATTCATGATCAAGATTATCTTGATCGAATATAAACACAATAAGTGATTACTTTATTAAGAACGTGGCGAGGGAAGGTAAAGGTAAACTATCAGAATCAATTTCAGGGTCTTTCCGAGGTACGACTATTCAGAAAAATCAGTACGAACTGAGAATCACATGGATCGGACAAAAATGATAGGTTTTTTCATATTGTGTAATTTTGTATTGAGACTTTAGTTAGGTACATGTTAGTAATCTCAGATAAATTAAAGTATGGGATAGCTATGCTTCGGCACGAATGCACCGACTCGACCAGTGATACCACGGCCTCACAGAAAACCGACGTGAAACAACGCTTGCGTTGTGTGAGTAAGGTTACTGCAGGCCCTATTACCCCCTATCTCAATCTTCCCAATCCCCGATTCCCCCTAAATACAATCCTTAAATTTGCAACCCCCAAAAGGCCAGCAACGCACTTGTCACGCCTCTGGTGTTTCGGGTATCCACGGGCGGTGGCAATTGCTTACCATCAGGTGAACCCACTGTAGGTTTATACCATAAAATAAAATTAAAGATTTTTTTATTTAACAGATTCTCTTATTCTAAAATAGATAATACAATTTCACGAGAGACACAAAAACTACAATAACAATTCCAAAACAATAGATCTACAGCCATAAACCAAACTATCGTATCGTTAACCATCGGCAGAACCGGTGTCAACCCTCTAATTATGTAAGTTCGGTAATCTCTATCAATTCTGCCGATTGCCCCGGCTGTCCGGCAGTTGTCCGGGGATTGTCCGGCCCGTGCCGTCGCCGCCTTTGACCACCAACCGAATAATTGTCGGACACGGTTAGTTATTGCCGATGCTTGAATAGATAATAGTTTAGGGTTTAGGTCACTTCGGTTCGATAGAATCTATATTTGGCATGTGTTAAGTGGAATATGATTTACTGATGATGAAATTGAATTAATGAATATGTGTTGTTTAAGTATTTAGTACTGTGGGGCTGTTCACTAATTACGTGAGGTGTTTTAAGCCATTTTTGACTCCCCCTCTCCCCCTTGGTGATATCTGGTGAGGTTTTAAAATTCACGACATCACGTGTATTTTACCTAAAAACATTATCTAATTTGGTTAAAATTTAATAATACACACGTGATATTTTATTAAATACCCCGATCTCTCTCGTGATTTTTTGTCGAACCCCCCTCCCCTTATTGGGTCTCACGTGATTAATGGACGTCCCCTGTACGGTGTGTATTCTGCATTGTTACGTGGTTGTATTGAGCTAAACTAGTGACTAAAGCTTTAGTTCATCAGCCTGGACCTCTACCATGAATTTGAAGCAGTAGTATTTGACGATAGTCCCTAGCGACGATTTTAGTTCCTCAGATGACCGGTAGAGGCGTTGTAAAGTTTGATATACAAAAAATGTATGTCGTCGTTAGCGACTATCGACAAATACTGCTACTACTCATGGTAGAGATACTGATCCCGTCCGCTGAGCTCGATCTGCAGAGTTCTTTAACACATTCAGTGCCACCAACACGCCCAAAGAGTCCACGTAAATTTTATTCCAGAACCGTAGAGTCGCACCCTCTATGCAGTTCTTTAGATCTTTAGTCTTCAGTATTATTTTAAGCAGAAAATACACCATGCATTTTGGAAAGAAAGAGCAAAAACATTGAACTCGCTGAGCGAGTCTACGGCACTGGAATAAAATTTACATGGACTCTCCGGGCGAGTCAGTGGCACTGAATGTGTTAAAATTAACCAATAACGTATTATAGTTTCAATTTACTAGATTATTTACGGGTGAACGTTAACATTCGCAGCACTTAAACGTTACGCCTACCGTCCAGTGATATGAGCTAAACATTAAACTGAAATTGATTTGTTTAAAGAAATTGATTTACAATGCTACAACAAGTATATTATTAATATTAAATTAAATACGTTAATACAATAACTTATCTTCACTCGTGTAATCGATGAAGGTTATATTAAATGCAGCACCGGAACCTATATTATATAAATAAGTATCCATTTTTCATTAGTTATGTAATATAACTCTTCAAATACTGAACACCTGAGGTAATGTTACACATGTTCTAAAATAGCATGCTAAAATGCATTCTATTAATCATGCTCAAAAATCGAACATCACTCGATTCGCAAGCATTTTTTTAACCTAACGTGAGAAATCCTCTTGGAGCCGTTTCGCCTGGGGAGGACGAAAGGAACCCACCTTTGTGTCACAGATGAGTGAGGTTTTGATCTACTCCGTGCTACGTTTCGGAGGTGCGCAAGAAACACAACACGCACCACGATCTCGGGTCCCTTAGCGATTCCCAAGAAGAAAGAAAAACAGTTTATTTGCACCTATTAAAAAATAATAAACATAAATGTACATGCACTAGCAAGTACTCAATTGAAACATGCTTTTGTGTTTGAAATTAGTATTTACACATGCTATGCAGTACCTTAACTCCTCTAAAAGGCCGGCAACTTGTAACTTCTACAGTGTTTTGCGTGTACATGGGCGGTACCGATTGCCTACCATCAAGTGAGCCTCGAGCTCGTTTGCTGGCTTATCCTATAAAAAAATAGGAGGTAAGTCTATCTATGCTGTTTATCAGGTCCTATTCTAGACTCTGTGTTTACTAAGACTTCGCTGAAAAACCGATAAATAATAATTTTCCCGATCCTTCGATCGATCGATTTAATCTTGCTCAACAGTCATACTGATTCGACCACGGAGGTAATCGTTAGCGACTACTTACTATCAAACGTAGTACTTATATTAAAACAATCGAAATATCCTTTAGTAAAACTAACCCAAGCATCAAATTCAAACTTGTCGTACATAGCCTAATCATATTTACAACCGTATCATATCAACAACACAAACATTTTAATAAAACCTTTTGAACAAACAACAACAGAATAGCTATCCGACTGAGATACATTAAAGCGGAGTACATAGACCTAGGTATACTAGGTACGTACCTAGGTATTGTGGGGCTGGCAGCGAGGCCGCGGATCTAGGGCGCTGAATGTACTCTCGAAACCGGGTTACAGTGGCTGCATACAAACAAACTATATGTTGGAGAATATTTGACTTCCTATTTCTACACTACTGATTGCTTCTAAAGCCAAGTTTTGGTCATCATTGGGGTAGATAAACAGACTGTTTCGTTGGTTCAGTCAAGATTATCTGATCGTCTTAAGTTTGAGTTTCGGGCTGAATTTCTTAGGCAATCAATAGTACGAAATATATTAATTGCAATGTCTTTTATTGTTACGCCTTTTATCCGCAATCGTTATGCAGAGGTGCACATTACGGCAAGTAATGCTGCAGTACAATGTACACCCACTTTTTACCACTTGTGTTATAACTCCACTGTAATGGCGAAGAGCCTATTGCCATAATACTGGGCACAATTCCAGACTTATGAGTGGCAATAAGATTGTCAAATATAACATTGGATTCAAGAGATAACTGACGAAAGTCAGTATTACATAACACGTGCACCTTTATCGAATCTATCAAGTATTCGAGACTTAAAAGTACTTCAGTCACTTCAGTCTACCGAGAATAAAAAGCCTTGACGCTATGCTGATGGCTTTAAAAGCAAAGTTTTCAGTAACAATTGAAACAGATTCAACCACACCACACATTGGAATAGTTTGCTCAAACAAATACATATGTTGGTTTCCAATAGTTTAGAGTTATGACAGCTTGCCAAGTTGGTGAAAGCTGTTCAGTTCACACAATGGATGTTGGGTCCATGTTTGTCACCACATTGGTGCTGTCGAGTACTTAAATGGACCTTTTGGCCAGAACAGATCGAGTGGCCGATGGGAACTGGGTCACTACCTATTGATTTTGAATCGAACAAGGGTTCAAAGTACTAGGGGAATATTTTAAAGTGAAGATGTAGACTGCGATCTAGTTTCCCTGCAATTCGCTGCAGAGTTTTTTGAAAGTGCAGTTTTTTAAGGGTTTTGGTGTACGTAGAAAGAGTGGTTGGATTTTAGAATGAGGTTATGTTTAAGTAGTGATATTGATGAATTTTATTTACGTGTAATTTGAGTAAGGATAATGATTTCCTACCGAAGAAAACAGAAAAGTAATTTTTTTCTACCGTTTCAGAGGTTTTTTTTTAAATATAAGCTAGGTTAGGGGCTTGAAGCCCTAACCTAGCTTATATTTATGTAGGTAGGGGCAGCAGTAGACGTTTTGTAGCTGATATGATGATAACAAGGACATACAGTATGAAGGTATTACGTCATTATATTGCAGATTATTAAAACTATTTTAAACCTGACCTAACCTAATAACTATTATTTCTACGTGACCTAACACCAAGTAATTGCATTAAATTAAAAATATGTGCATGAAAAACATATTTTTCTCTTGAATTTTCTAGAGTACATCGTTGAGCGGTATCTCGGTAATTGATAGGCGAACGTGGTTGCAATCATTCGGGCCGGTGGTCCGCCGCTCGGCCGGTAAAGAGTACTAGGCTACCAGGAACTTGTTAGAGGGCCTTTAGAAATTTCCAATTTGTAGTCTTCGGATATATACCTAGCTAGGCTTCTGTTAGCGGCGCCGCACGCGTTCCAATGGGATAAAAAGTAGCCTATGTGTTGAAAGCCTGATAAGCAGGAGTAGGAACGGGGTGGTTTTTAGTCAGTAAGAGTCTGACACTCTCGCCTCGCCCAAGGCGGGAGACGTCATTGGATGATTTCCTCCCCTTAAAAAAAAATTTGATCAAATTACCAACCACCGCCTAAAATCTCTACGTCACAATATCTATTAATGCAACAGGAAAACTGCGTCATGCTTATTAACGTAGTAAAATATATACATGCTTACTTATATTATGATAATTATATTTAATCCATTATTTATACGGTATTGTGTGAAATAAACGTATTTATTGTTTTACTTTTTTTTGCATTATGTCACAGTTTATTAAATTACTGCACGGTAGTCGAGGTGGCTGGTCAAATGGGCAACTGGCTACCGCGCAACGTGTAGCAGGTTCCATTCCCGCACGGAGCAACTCTTTGTGTCATCCAAATTGACAAATTGTTGTTTCGGGTTTGGATGTCATGTGTATGTGAACTTGTATGTTTGTAAACGCACCCACGCCACAGGAGATAATAATTTAAAAACCCAGAATTAAATATCACTACATTTTGTTGTACTTCTCTTTAGGTAGTTATGTAATGAGTGACGCATAAAAGTTATGCGTAATACCTTTAAATAAATATATTAAATTAAATAAACATATTATAATAAACACATAATTTAATGTGGAACAGAATTATAACGGCTCAGCTCGATTGGCGGTAATTATGGGCGGCGCTGATCGATTTTCAAACGAATCAAATCGGATTACCTAAGGATATTTTCTAATCATTATGTTTGTTGTTACAAAAGAAAATGTGATGCTAATTAATTCTGTTTTACTTAATAACTGTGTCGGATTACTTAGTGGAGCACGGTTTGTGTTAAGCACGGATAATTAGTACCTAGTCGATCTTGTTACCGGTCCTTGATAAGGGTGGGAGAGCCATGCTTCGGCACGAATGGGCCGGTTTGACCGGCCTCACAGAAAACCGACGTGAAACAACGCTTGCGTTGTGTGAGTGAGGTTACCGGAGGCCGAATTACCCCTTTCCCAATCCCAATCCCCGATTACCCAACAACCCTTAAATTTCTAGCCTAACCAAAAGACCGGCAACGCATTTATAAATGATAAATGATAAATGATAAATGATATTTATTTCTGTAAATAGATTATAAAATAACACTTTTACATAATATTTCAAATAGTAGATGAGGCCGGCATTTCCTATCTGACTACTTAGAAGAAATAGAGGTCATAGTCTCTTTTAGTCCAGACAAAATCAATTAGAGATGTCGGAGAACCGTGCAAGTTTATTCTGTAGTGGTCTTTTGAGGAAAGAACCACAGCAGTTTGAGCGGACCTGTTCAGATGCAGCACGCATGTGTCTTTACAATTAGCTCAGCTTACAATCCTCTTTTATATAAACTCGACGGCTGTTGCTGAATGATCCGACGAACAATACAAACAAAAGAACATCACAAAATGCTCACACTGTCAGAATATAATTAACTAAAAGTGAAATGACTAGGCAAACTAACGGTCCTATTTTTTTAAAAACAATATGTAAAAAAAAAAAAAATATCGAATGATATGTATATCAAAAGAAATGTAACTTGTGTTACAAACATGTCACCATGACCTGTGTGGACATCATAGCGGCTCACTCCCAAGCCTGACTATCATCTAAGTAGTCTTTAATTTTATAAAAAGCATTACTGTGCAGTTTTTCTTTAATAACATTTATAAATTTATTTAGGCTAAAGTATGGCTGGGATTTTTATTGTAAAAGCGTATGCATTGACATCGAACGAACCACTTATTTTCTTAAGTCTAGTAGTGGGAACAATATATTTGTTTTTACTTCTAGTGTTTATACATATTATGTATATCACAATACTTTTTGAATAAATTAATGTTTTTGTGAGCATACACTACATTTTCATAAATGTATTGAGAAGCAACAGTCAATATATTAATTTCTTTAAATAGTTCCCTAAGAGAGTCCTCGGACTAAGTTATAAATTGATCGAATGGCTCTTTTCGGCAGCACAAAGACAGACTGAATGTCAGCAGCATTTCCCCACAGGAGGATACCATATGACATGATACTATGAAAATAACTAAAGTATACTAATCGCGCTGTATTTACATCGGTTAAATTTCTAATTTTTTTAACGGCATATGCTGCAGTTTACAGGAGCCTTTTCGACAATTTATCTACGTGTGATAGCCCACTGTAGCTTAACGTCCAGAGTTATACCTAAAAAGAAGTTGAATCTACGGGTCCAACTCCTCGCCCTTGATTAGCACGCTGGTTTTCACATGTCTAACATTTGGTTTGTGAATTTAATGTATTTAGTTTTTGATTCATTAAGTAATAAATTATTGGCACTAAACCAGCGTACTATTTTTGAGAGAGCACTATTTACATGATCACTGACTAATTGTCCACGAGAGTTTAAACAATAAAGATGTATTCAGCAAACAGTACTATCCCATGGTTATCCTTCACAAGGTAAGGTAAATTATTAATATAAATAAGAAAAAGAAACTGGCCGAGAATTGACCCCTGCGGAACACCCATCCTTAGACCCGGAGGAAACTAATTTAATGTCGACTCTCTGAATCCTATCACTCAAGTATGAAATAAGAAGATCCAGAGAGCTGCCCCGTACCAAATGGGATAGCTTCCTGATCAGTGTTTCATTTCGATTTGTAACGCCTCTGATGTTTCTGGTGTTCATGGGCGGCGATTGCTTACTATCAGATGATCCGTCTACTCTTTTATCGGCTTATACTAAAAAAACGTTATGATGTTCATATTTTACCATAATTACTAATTACGTAGAATAGGACCTTTTGGAGTAAAATACAATAATTACTAATTACGTAGGATGAAAACCTTTTGAAGTAAAAAATATTATTATGGCAAGGTTTTTATAGGACTTGAACGAGCAATGCTCGCTATAATGTAGGTACCTTAAAGCTAAA
The DNA here is from genome assembly GCF_023101765.2 of Spodoptera frugiperda. Lineage (NCBI taxonomy): Eukaryota > Metazoa > Arthropoda > Insecta > Lepidoptera > Noctuidae > Spodoptera > Spodoptera frugiperda. The sequence goes on along the minus strand of NC_064219.1, from coordinate 2,555,600 downwards.
CCTTTTTTCTTAACATTTCTAAACGCTTACTATCCTCTTTGATATAAACTCGTCACTTTTGACAGCCAACGATTTGTACAAAACAAAAAAAATCATCAATAATAATCACTTTTTATAATTTTTCGTAAAATACAAGTGTCTGGAAGAATACCAAGCGCGTATCTTCAATGTCTGAACCCTACAGGGCCAAAATGTCGCTCTCAGAAGAAATGTTTTCAAGTTTCGCTTTAAGAAACAAGAGTATAAAGACAGATCATCTCAGTTCGGACCCTGGGACATCTTACGAGGTGTTTAGGAACAATACAACAGCTGTAGAAGTTATAGTGAAAGAAGTGCCTAAAGGTAAGAAAAAAGGGGTGGGGCTAGCAGAGTACCAGGACGACACAGCGACGAAGAGATTACAAGAAGAAGCTGATAGACTGCGCACTGAACTGAATTCAACGAAGAACGCACTGATGAAGTCTCGGAAGGGATTCCTGGCAATAGTGAAAGAGATGAAGCAGCAACTGGACGCGGCAAACCAGCGAGAACTGGACACACAAACCAGAAACTTAGCCTTGCAACTAGACAACGAGAAATTGAAGAGTTTACTGGAATCCAAGTGTAATTTATTGGGGAAATTGAAGAAGGAATTGAACAGCATGAAGAGAGTCATGAAGTATGTTATAAAGAGCATTTGTACGGCACCTACGATTGTTTCAGAGAATGTAACGGGCATTTCTGACCCAGAATACGATGATTTCGAAAACGATTTGAAGAAAAATACGAAAGTAAAGTTCGCGTGTAACATGTTTGATGAAATTGGCACCTTCGATAGTTCCATCTCAAAGGACACCAAGTACTAATTTGATAAGCGTCTGTTTAATAATTTAATATTTTGAAGTTTTGTGTTCGTCTATACGTGAGCAATTGTGAAGGTGATGGTTAGTAAGAAATAAATTTAGATTTTGATATTAAATTAATTATCTTTTTTACTCCTTTACTGTGTGATTTTCTAACTCTAAAGCTAGAAAATACCACCTATTTTTTAAAATTTTCCTAAGTCAGGATAGTGGGTGACAAGGAGGTAAAAAGAATCAGAGTATAGTGCGCCGATCGGAACCGGAGAGGGCGGGAGAGTAGCGAGAGAAAACACTAGATTTCCGCAAGTAACATCCTTTTACAAAATATACTATACCTACATTGCATTGATTTTATTGTAACTTTCGTGAGACATACTAAATTAATTATTATGTTATCGGCTTACTCACGTAACGTTTTGAAGGAACTCGACTAGTTTCAAGCCATGCTAGAGGCTCATATTCATGAGCAGCATTTTACACACGACGCGGCGATTGTCGCGCTGCTACTGGCGATTCGAGGATCGCGCCCATCGCGCCCTCTGTCTGGAATCGCGCGCACTATCTGGCGCGCGCGACGATGTTGGCTCGTTAGACTCGTTCGCCGGCGGCTGCGCAGGTGTTAGATTCGATTCTCGGGTCGGCGCAAAAACGGTGCCACATACCGCGCTCACTGTGTCACACTCCAGACCCGCAACATTGTAGGTTGACGCAGATTGTAGACTCGGCTTCCAGGCAGGTGGTAATGCCCAGCCACCGTCTCTGTTGAAGTTGGGACGGCGACTTATTTCGATGGCCTCACGTACTTTCCGCGGTACAAAGTATTTCTCCCTCGCTAGTACGGAGACCTTGTCGAAGCGAAGGAAGTGAGCCGTACCCGCGCTACAAGCATGCTCGGCTACTGCCGATGTATGGGTGTCCCTGTTCTTCACACTGCGTATGTGTTCTTTGAGTCTGGTTGTGATGTTGCGGCGAGTTTCCCCGATGTAACTCGAGCCACAGTCGCACGGTATCATGTATACCCCGGGAACTGCCAGTGGATCCTTGTCCTTAGGCGAGCGTAACAAGTTTCGTAATTGACCGGGTGGGCGGAAGATCGTCCTGATGCTGTATCTTCGGCGTAACAGGTGTCCGATGGTGTCGGTTACTCCTTTCACGAACTTGTGTGATCCCCAGTATATTGACGCGGAACTTGATCACCTTAGACGGGTACTGGAAACCAATGGGTACAATGTACTCGACTGGCGAGTAATTCATCATGTAAGAGACGACCGGCAGTTGCGGAGCGGACTCCAGCATTTTTACCATTCGTGAAAGGAGTAACCGACACCATCGGACACCTGTTACGCCGAAGATACAGCATCAGGACGATCTTCCGCCCACCCGGTCAATTACGAAACTTGTTACGCTCGCCTAAGGACAAGGATCCACTGGCAGTTCCCGGGGTATACATGATACCGTGCGACTGTGGCTCGAGTTACATCGGGGAAACTCGCCGCAACATCACAACCAGACTCAAAGAACACATACGCAGTGTGAAGAACAGGGACACCCATACATCGGCAGTAGCCGAGCATGCTTGTAGCGCGGGTACGGCTCACTTCCTTCGCTTCGACAAGGTCTCCGTACTAGCGAGGGAGAAATACTTTGTACCGCGGAAAGTACGTGAGGCCATCGAAATAAGTCGCCGTCCCAACTTCAACAGAGACGGTGGCTGGGCAATGCCTGGAAGCCGAGTTACAATCTGCGTCAACCTACAATGTTGCGGGTCTGGAGTGTGACACAGTGAGCGCGGTATGTGGCACCGTTTTTGCGCCGACCCGAGAATCGAATCTAACACCTGCGCAGCCGCCGGCGAACGAATCTAACGAGCCAACATTACGCGCGCCAGATAGTGCGCGCGATTCCAGACAGAGGGCGCGATGGGCGCGATCCTCGAATCCCCAGTAGCAGCGCGACAATCGCCGCGTTTGTGTCGCGGAATGCTGCTCATGAATATGAGCCTCTAGCATGGCTTGAAACTAGTCGAGTTCCTCGTCAAAACGTTACGTGAGTAAGCCGATAACATAATAATTAACTACATTGCATTTTTGAGTTTAACAGAGCTTTCTAGAGACTCGCAAAGTTAGAAATACCTTACACACAAGTCTACTTAACTTTTATTGAAAGAAAACACCATTAAACTGTTATGTAATCCTAGTCATATCTCGGTCATCCCGGAAATCGGATGTAATATTATAATACCAACAGTAGACAAGGACAGCGCGTACAATTACATAAAACATTTTTATCTAAGTCCCACATTAAGTCGATCGTAACACAGAAACTTGAGATAATATCCATATCTAATATCTCTTGAATAACACATAAAGTTATCCAGAACTCTGCTAACTGAGCAAGTTACATAAGAACCAAATATTAACGGGAACCTCGACACATATTCCTTTAACAAAAGGGCGGTCTCATATTGTAGTGAATCAATCGCGGAATGCAGGCGCGGGGAGTGCACCCGGCTGCATGGTAACCGGGTCAGGCTGTGACCGGGTCATGCGGTCGTAGACACCCGGTTACCGGGTCGCCGGGTCGCCGGTGAGACACGCCCGCCTCCCGGTTATCAGACCCGGTAAAGGAGAACCTCTCATCGGATTTGACGGTTTTTGAGCACTTTCTAGAGCATAACGAGTTGCTTGTTACAAGAATTTAATATCGTGTGTGTATTAAAGTTGGAATGTAGATTTATATTTACAGTGGTGTGTGTTGTGTATGTGTTTGTGGATAGTTGTTCTTGTAAATTGTAACTGTGACTGTATTGTATAGCAATATGGTTTATTTAAAAAGGTGATGGTAAATGAAATTGAGTTTTGTGTTTCGCTGATTACTGGTTCTCGTCGTCAATATTGCAAGTGAGTTTTAAGTAAACTTTAAGATATTTGAGTCGTTTTCTGGTCATGTTTGTGTTTGAATGTTAGATTCTAATAATATAGGTAACTATTGGCAACACCTTTTCTCGTGATCTCCTTAAAAAATATTGAATGTAGGTTATTAAAAGTAAATAGGTATTGATTATTATTATACTATCGGCTTACTCATGTAACTATTTGAACTCGACTAGTTTCAAGCCATGCGCCGTGAGCCTCTAGCTTAGCTTGAAACAAGTCGAGTTCCTCGCCAAACAGTTACGTAAGTAAGTCGATAATATAGTAATTAATTTAGTACGTGTAACGAAAGTTATAACAGAAAATATGTATGTATGAAATAGTTTTCAATTAATTTTATTTTTGACTTACAATCTCAACAAGTCTGATGCTGAGTTAGATTAATAGATTTCCATGCCTGAAAGTTTCAGTGTGTGGGTCTAACTAACTACGTTTTATAGAACGGAGTGAGCTTTACCAACAAATAGTGAAAAGCTTTTCAGCATTTTACATTCTCGTCTGGAAATAGTTCTGAAACTATTCGGTTTCTGGTTTTTCAGTTGAAATGTAACAATCGGACTCTTGTAAAGACGGTAAATATTACTTGGTGTGAAAGGAAAGGAAAACATTGTGAGGAAACCTAAGCTTATAATACCTAATTATAAGTTTGAAATCGTCAACCCCCATTCACCAAGCATGGTGATTAATGCTCAAACCTTTTTCGTGTGAGAAGAGGTCTTTGGTCAGCAGTGGTCACTTATAGGCTGTTGATGTGATGTGATGTGTGTGAAAGTTGAAGTAATTAAAGAATAGTTAAACGGTTTTAATCAAGAAATTTTTTATTTTTTTAATATTTATATATTGATTAGTAACTACCTATTTAGTGACTGTCTCGTTGGCCGTAAGTGTAACTATACAGTAGTAAGGTCTTGCGTTCGCCAATTTGGGTAGAGTTTTACAGGAGATTATTTTCATTTTTCTAAATCCTGTGTGTCATTGAAAATATACTGTGTGTGTACATCTGCTTCTTTTGCCTGAGGGTTTCAAAGGCGTATTGTTAGACAATCTTTAAAAGGCTAAGTAGAAAAGGTGACATTTAATCTTTATTGGTAATAATTTTTCAAGATCTCTAAAACATATAGTAATTTAGGTAAAAGTGTAAATGATTACATAACAACTTAACTAACGATCTACGTCTTGTAGAATACAACGTTTAGATAAAATAAATAAACAGCCGTCGTTATTACTAGGTCAAACTTGAACGGTTATGCAATATCGGTCATGGTTACGCCCATAATTGTAATCTAGGATGGTTGGAGCCTAGATTGCTTCTAGTCTAAGCTAACTTCAATATAAGCGCCTGACAGTATTTGCATAATAAAAGTTTGTAGATCATATCTACAAACTGCTTGCTATTAGGATTTTGGTAGGCGTTTAAGTTTAAATTAGAAGTGTACTATTTTTTTACTTTTGACAGAGATGTTAAAATACATCTTAAAGAACAATAATTTAAATTAAAAATTACAACAATTAAGTAGTTTGTGGTTTATACAATATTATTAGAGGATAACTATACTAGTACCTATTTTACATAGAAATAACAAATTATAAACGACAAATATACAACATTTTTAGTGGATATCTATGCTAGTACCTACACACTGTACATAGAAATAACAACTTATAGACAACAAAACTCCTTTTACAAACCTTTTTAAATAGTTCACCAAACTATCACTGAACAAAAAATGAAAAAAAATAAAAAATTAAATTCCACATAAACTTTTAAAGGAAAAGTTACAGCATTTTGTAATTACATAGCAACTAAGTTGGTCAAAAGTCCTAGACTTTGTGCTAGCCTGGGTTTCCGTTGCGAAGCCATCCCAGTACTGAGATATAATTGAGTTGCTCTAGTCAGTAAGCCACGTGGAATTACACTCAGTACTCATAACTTTAAAAGCTGAGTACAGTTTGTAGTTACATTTTAATTTAATTAATTTAGGTAGAATCATGAGTTTTGATGTTTGTGCTTGGTACATAGGTAATTATAATTATTTAAGTGTATGTAGTGTGTGGTGGCCCGGAGGTTTAAGACGCTGCTTCTCATGCATGAGAGTGCGGGTTCTAAACCTACCAACGGCAAATACCAATGTGACATTTTCCGAGTGATATGTACTTTCTAAGATTATTTAGGCACCACTCACAAACGGTGAAGGAAAACATCGTGAGGAAACCTGGGCTTATAATTTCTAATTATAAGTTTGAAATCGCCAACCCGCGTGAACCTTCTCCGTGGGAGAAGAGTCCTCTGGTCAGCAGTGGTCACTTATAGGCTGTTGATGTGTGAGGAGTATGTTTTTAGGACCACTAGACCACCTCATTGGTCGACTAGTTCCTAGTTAGCGTGAGTCGATAAAAGTAGCAATCTATCTTTTGATACCCATCACACATTGCTTACGCCTGGTAACGGATTTTGATCAATTCTACCCCCAAGGGGATAAAATAGGGGATGAAAGTTTGTATAAAACTTTGTCAATTTTAAACCGATCGGGCTGAGCCTTTGCATGCATAAAGCTACTATGACGTAGGCGTCCCCTGAGGATTTTGATAAATTCTATTAATAATAATACTTCTTACTGCGAGCGAAGCCGCGGGCAAAAACTAGTAAACTATAGAATAGTTCTACGAAGGAAAGAGTCAGCCTGTTACTATCCGATCCGGAGTTACGGACTACCTAGCAGGTCACCGGGGCTACGGCTCAAAAAGCAGGAGTAGCAACGGGGTGGTATTCAGTCAGTAAGAGTCTGACACTCCCTCTCGCGTCGCCTAAGGTGGGGAAAGTCATTGAGATGATTTCCCCTTGAAAAAAACCTATTAAAAATGAGGAATTTTATAGGATGATTTTACCCCAAGGTAAGTAGTAAGTACTAGGTAAAATGACTCACGGACCGCCCAAGGCGAGAGAAGTCATTGGATGATTTTCCCACCCTCAAAAAAGGCTATTACTACAGGACACAATTTTATTCCAAGTTCATTCATGTCCATTACTCGATTGAAACTATGTCACCCATTTACTAAACAGTCCCCAGCTAACGAAAGAAGACTGAGCCAATTTTAGTGCTATCAAATTAGGCTAGGATTCAATTTGGTGTACTTGTACCGGCACGTCACGTCTTCTGAACGTGTTGACTTTAAATACCGAGGGAAAATATACACTACGAATCTATGTTATAGTACAGAAGTTGGTACTAAAACATAGATTCGTGTATTATGTTGTAATCAAGAAGTTTTTTGTTTGTTTGAACGTGGCAATCTTTGGAACTGCTAGTTCGATTTGAAAAATGCTAGTCTGTAAGGTTCTATGGGCCATAAATGGTAAAAGCCGGTAAACGTAAGCAGATCGCCGCCGCCCATGGCCCGAATCACCAGAGCGCCCAAGTGCGTTGCGGGCATTTTGGGGAAACACCAGAGGCGGGGACAAGTTGGGAATTGGCCCATTCTGTGAGGCCGTGATATCATGGCTCGAGCCGGCACATTTAGCATGACACCCATATTTAAATAGACCTGTGAAACTGGCCCTAAGAACCACTGAATAGAAATTATTGCCCTCCAGTTAACCCTAACTAGGTATTTATCGAAAAGTGTCCCACCCAGAGCCAGATCATCGATTTTAGTTAGCGACAAAGTTACCACATCCCGCGGTAGTCTGCCGACCTAGTTTTATATTAGGATTTATCTGCGGTTACTTCTGTCTATCCGTCTATAAATATTGATCTAAATATATGGCTAACTGGTTCGATAGCACCTTGATTTTAGTTAGCAAGTTGGTTTGTAACCAACGTCTTAAATAAGAATCAGTGCTTTGCCCGACCGGAATTGAACCTGAGACCTCTTGCTCTTTACAATGAAATGATTGTGAAACTATTGTAAATTTTACTATTTTACTAATATTATAAACACGAAAGTTGTGAGTTTATGTGTCTATATGTTTGTTACTCAATCACGTCAAAACAGGTGAAGGGATCTGGATGAAATTTGGAACAGGTGTAGATTATTGTTTGGAATAACACATAGGATACTTTTTATCCCACGGAAATGCCTGCAAGGTCGCTGGCAGAAGCTATAGTATAATATAATTTCTAAACCCATCTGTACCTATGACCCCTTGTTCAGCAGTCGAATTACCAACCACACAACCAAAGCCTAGAAAGGAAGGTTTAACTTTAATAAAGTCTGCATTTCAATAAAGGCCAAGGATACCTAGATATTGTTAGTGCCACGTAATACAGGGCCTGTGCGTGCATTACCATACAACTACACGCTGTTATTGAAAATATGGTAAGCAGGACTTTAGAAATAGTCAAAGGGGCACGGAATATTTGCAATGTGTCCTTCTATTTTGATCTTGGCTGTTACCGGGTTACCCGGGCTCCGGTTCGGAAATCAGGAGTGGGATCGGGGTGGTTTTTAGTCGGTAAGAGTCTGTCACTCCCTCATCGCCTCGCCCAAGGCGGGAAAAGCGATTGGATGACTATCCTTTTCAAAAAATTAAAAATTAAGGCATGGACTACGTAACGGATTAAAATGAGATCTGCTGTTTCAAAATAGACCAAAATAGTCGTTTATATTAAAAAAAAAATTAAAAGAGATGTATAGAAAGTCTCATGCGTATGTTTAATTTAAATTAACGATGTGCCAAAAAACAATTCCTGCTATAATTTCAACAATCTAAATGTCTACATGAGCATTAAAAACTCAATAAAAACAATGTCACCATCAAAACGAACGGCGGAAACTTTATAAATTAAAAATGAGGACGAAACTTTTCATAAATATCATAAAATATTATATTTTTCGGGCAGCCATATTGTTTTGGTCACACCGTCAGTTTGATTCACCTTTTACGAGTCGCGGTATAAAGCCCCGTTTACACGATGCAAGTTACTTGCCTGATAAGTCCCATGAATGAAAGAAATAATAATTAACTGGCATGGTTTAAACAAAACGTAACACTCTTGATCTATTTATGCGAATTCTTATTTAAGATTGTTTTGTTGTATAAGTTGTAGTTGAGCCATTACAAACGAATGAGTGCGAACTGTTATAAGTCATTTTTATCTGATCTCTCGCTCACACTTATGCGAGTTGTGCGGGATAGTCACATTCCTTTGACGTACCAGTTCGCATATTTGTAATGGCCCAACTATAATAACTCCTTTAAATTTATCCGTCCAAACAATTGCTTCCAATTCCTAAAAGTCAATTATTCCGCTACATTTATTAACGCAATTATAGCTCTTGAATGTACAAGAAAACGGTATCATGTAAATGAGGCTTAAGGGATTGTCATTTGACGAAACATCGCAGTTTTACGGTCAGTCATTTACGGAGTGACATGCGCCTTTATCGCATTAATTAATAGCTGTTGCCACGGGATTCTACTCTCTAGAGTTATTGTGTCTGGGAGCCTGGTAGCTTTAGGACATACTTTTCACTTTTACTTGACAACTTTACAGTTATTTTCCTTTTTTATATTTGATGGGTCGACGTTTGGTCGCTATCTCGCCTGATGGTAAGTGATGATGCGGCCTACTATGGAGCACGTCTGCCCATGAGCAACCTATTCACTCGGGCCTTGAAGACACCCAGGTTATACCCATCAGGAAATACAGACTCCGGCAAAGAGTTCCACTCCTTAGCAGTTCGCACAAGGGAGCTTGAAGCGAAGCGCTTCTTGCGAATGAGTGGGACATCTACTTCGTATAAAGAGTTCGAACACATGGACATACGGTGGACATACGACTTGATAAAGGTCTTAGGCCTTCGTTCAATACAGGTCGCTTCCAACCGGCCTATCTGGAAGTCATTCAGGGAGCTCTATTTTAAGGTGTGGATGACGAAAACGAGTCAAAAGTAAATACGACCTTCAAACGAGCGTACTCCTTTTTAAAAGACCGGCAACGCACCCGTGTCTCCTCTGGTGTTGCGGGTGTCCATGGGCAGCGCTGACTGCTTACGTCTGCAAGAAAAGATAGTGTTTGGATTAGTTGTATTAAAATTTTAGCTAAAGTACACATTCCATACATTTTAGTGATCACTTAGAACCGTCAAATAGTGTTTAAAACTTCGCTCCTTTTACTAAGATCAACTGGAATTAAGGTTATTTTTGCAATCGCCCAACATTTCTCATGTTATAAATAATTCACTTTAAATACCATATCGTCACGCCTTTGTTCCCCGAAAGGCAGAGGTACATTACGGCACGTAATGATTTTAAATATTTTTAAATATGTTGTTAATTACATTTACAAATAATTAAGATAAAATCTGCAATATAAACTAAAATACGCCCCATAGAACCAAGTCAGGGAACTGTCGCTTCAAAAGCTTACAAAAGCTCTGTACAAACAGAGCTCTAGTGGTACACGACCAACTTGTCGTGCAATCTATAAATTACTTCAGTTTCATTCCTTTAATTGAAAATTCATGTAGACAGAATAAATATATACGTAGAGGCTTTTTTAATTTTTGAGGTGGATAATCAGCCAATGACTTCTCCCGTCTTAGACGAGGTGAGAGGCAGTGTCAGACTCTTACTGACTAAACACCACCCATTACTACTCCTGCTTTTTGAACCGAGGCCCCGGTAAACCCGCTAAATTGTCCGCAGCTCCAGATCAGGCATCAGCCCTGTGTGGTGGTCGGATGTGCGAGGCACCGCACGCACGATGCAATCGACGCTAGAGCTGCATCTCAAAAGTACGAAATTTCACAATATCAATGTCTATCGATCGGAATCGGATTCAAGAGTCAGCCTCCCACTCATTCATTGCAGAGTCTAAAAATATTCTCCCTAAGTACCACTTTGAAGTGCATTAAGCTAAATAAATAAAGAAATAAACAAACAAACATATACAAAAACTCATTAAAACCAATTCAATTACAACGAAACAAAATGTGATTCAGTTAAAACGCTTCATAAACAGCAGAACGAAATGAAAACTTTCATATTTAATGCTTTGACTTTGAAAAGGCGTGTGAAGGCATTCTCGTCTTTCCCGAGTACATAATGCCTTGTGAAATGAGACTGTTATATATAATATATACCTTGCATATAAATGCAATCACGCTTCATACTTAATATTATACATGTGAAAATTTGTTTGTTTGGATGTTTGTGCGTGTATAACGCTGAAACTACTGAACGGTTTGTGATGAAATTTGGTATACAGACAGGGTATGAGCTGACTTGGGTGATAGAATTATTGAGATTTTAATTATAACGTAACTGTTTAAAACTAGTCGAGTTCCTCGTCAAATAGTAATAATTAATTTAGTATGTCTCACGAAAGTTATAATATAAACATATTGAGATTTTATTGGATTGAAATTGCATTGACATTGAGATTGGTTTCAAGAGTAAGCGCCTATATTTATAAGCACGATGCAGTTCGGTCTCTGTTAAATATGTAGTCCCTTAGCTCTCATGACACCCGCAGAAAGAGTGGGGGTGTAAATACAATAACGTCGCTCTATTGCATTTTATATTGGAGAAAGCATCAGAATTCAGTCAGTTCAGTGCGTCCTGTGAGGTCTGCCAGGCCGTATCCGACGCCTGTCGAATTCACCCGAACCTTTCTTGTGTTGCCAGCGCCTGCGTGTCTGCCTTATTCCAGGGAGTTTTAATTGTTGTTTTGTTTATATTTATTAGTCTTTTGTTGTAATATTAATTAGAACAGCAAAAAATGTTGTTTACTTATGTATTGAAATTAGTTTCGTTTAGTTACAAAAAATCCGAGTAGTATTAAAATGCTGTAAGAATTTCTTGCTAAGTCTACTTATTCTGAATGGCACTAATTACACATTTCATTTAAAGCGACGGCTTCTAACTTTCATAAACTATTTTCCTAGTTCCCTACACTACCTAAGCGTAAGACCGCGTTCATATAAAACACTAATAAGCTCTTTCAATGAAAATTCTCGACCTTACTCGTATTCTGGGGAATTTAATTTCATCTCGGCTCGGGGTAGCGCTCGCCACCCCGAGCCCGCGGCAGCCAGTCGCTCTACACCCGCCGTCACAACCGCCCGCTTTCATCCCTCGCACTCACTTTACACATGTGAACTTTTTATAAAATAGTGCAGTGCTCTACCGATTCCAAATACGAAATTAATTTGACAGCTACATTTTTTTTATTAAGTGTTCAGATCATGGGTTTTTACCAAGTTGCCAACCAGTGCGAGTTATAGACCATAAAAAAGGTTCGTTCACATGTTCGTTTTATTTTACGTAAAATGCAATTTATTTTTATTTTGACAGTTTAATGAGATGTTTTGTAGACGTTGCTTTATAAGTTTTTGTTCACATTTTTCTAGGGCTTAATTAAGTTTTCTCGCGAAGCTTTCATTCAGCTCGCACGACCGTTTTTATTTCAAAATGCTTTTTTGTTTTGAGCTTACGAGGAATTTTATTTAGTTAAAGTAGTTAATATGTATATTGTAGATTTTTATATAGTTAATATTTTATTTAATTAGCTTTAAGTGCGTATAAAATATATTTTTAGATTGTGTTGCCTTGCCATTATAGCTGCTATAGTTATTTGAATTATTAGAGGTAATTTGTAAAACGTAAAATTGGCCAATGTCAATTGATTATTTCGTCAAGTTAATGAGACAAAATAAATTGACTTTACATTGGAATTAACGTACAGACAAACGTTTGTTTTAAACATTAGACAAGTAATGCAATCATGGTTTATAAATTAATAATAAAGTCGTGGATTGCTCAATACAAATAAGATATTATTAACGACTAGGAACGGAAATAGGTCAAATAGCTACCCATCAAATGGTTAAGTCATATAATGTAAAAAATGCATAGCCACGCCGTAAAAATGCAATAATCGCAGAATATGTAAAGCCTAGCCTTTCATAAATATACATAGGAAGCAATTATAAAAGTATAAAACCTATACATATAAGCGTAAAGGACAATTTCACGATAGTTTTAACAGTTTTATTTTATAATTGTTAAGACCTTGTCCCATGACTGTGAACCGCGACCCAAACCACATGGAGTCAAAATGTTGGAAAATAAAAACCAAATATTCAAATTAATTTAATCTCAGTCGAAGTTTCGGGCATTTTCTTTGTACTAAAAGTTTAATTATATTGATATTATTTTTTCTACCTCGTTGAAACATTTTTTATTTTGTTTATTGTTGACTACCTCGTTGGTAGAGTGGTCGCAAGTGCAACATTACAAGTGATGATTTGATGCTACGCTAATAGAAATAGTATAATAATAACCACAGACAAGGGGTCTCAGGTTAAATTCCCGGGTCGGGTAAAGCTACGCTGGGCTTCTTTCAGTTTAAAAAAAATACTCTCAGTAGGAGTACGGAGTCTGGAGTTGCGCCCAATATATGGCAATAGGTTCACCCCCTATTTAATAGGGCCTGTTACATGGGAATTATAACACAAACGGTGAAAAGTGGGTGTACATTGTATAGCGGCATTACGTGCCGTAATGTGCACCTCTGCCTACCTCTTCTGGGATAAAACGCGTGACGTTGCAATTAAAATAATAACCCCGCAGCTTGTCTTACGCCTAATCAAAGAAAACTACATGAATATACTTTTTCTACTTACATCCAGGTTACCTAGATTATTAGGAATGCTAGGTCATCCTGAGGTCTCCTGTCATGGCGGCTGCGGCCACAGCTGGCATTATTATCGACTAGCTGATAGTTGACCTGAGTGTCCCAGTTTCAAGTCTTGCACACATTTCGATTCCGAGAATTTTCTCTCGTCTCCTTATTGTTCCAGCTACTGTTTTGTTCACGAATGGCTAGTTTGAATTTTAAATTAATTTTGCTTTTGACTAAAATAAGGAACGAATGCAATTGATGTGGGATTTTTGGTTCTATACTATATCTTTCCCGTGCTGCGGACTACTTAGCTGGGCTCCGGCTTGAAAAGCAGGAGTAGGAACGGGGTTGTTTTTAGTCAGTAAGAGTCTGACACTCCCTCTCGCCTCGCCCATTAGAAGTCATTGGATGATTTTACCCCCGTAGAAAAAACTCGTATCTTTAGCTTCCATTTTTAATACAATCAGTAACCATACAGTACAGTCCATATAGTCTTAAATTCTGGTTCTGTCTATAGTTTGGGACTTGAGACTAGGCTTTTCTATTAATGTAAGAATTTTAGGAGTGGTACCTATTGCTCTTAACTGACAAAATATTATATCACAATTTAACAAAATTATTTTCAACTAGCTAACCCGGCAAACTTTGTACTGCTTCCAACACTTTTTTCTCAACTTTTAAACATTACGTAGTCCTGCACAAATAATGCAAGACTAAAATCTGCCAAATCAGTCCAGCAGTTCTCGAGTTTTATCGAGACTTACGACCAGCAATTGATTTTATAATTAAATACCCCTAACACCTTTCCGGGTAGGTGACTTGCATTTTTATGCGCGCCTTATGTGTATTCCCTGTACGGGTAAGCATGAATTATCATTAAATTAACCCTCATGCACGATAGACCTATATTACAGCAGTGTACCGTCACATGTTATTCCTTGATTAATATTATTAAGATTAAACGGTTTCAAGCGTAATTAGATATGACTAATTACATAACTCAAGATTGAGTACAAAACATTGTATAATGCACTAATTAAATGTATGGTTTAGACATAATTGAGGGTACATGTCTCCTCCCTCCCTCATTACGGGGCAATTAACAATATTAACTTGGTTAAATCTGTATGATACGGCGGCGGTGCTCTCGCGTGCGGGGGCTAAATTAAATTATTGATAAGAAATGTTATTATGCAATATACAATGACATTACTGTGTAATTCGTATGGTAATTGGCTCACCTCATGTTACTCATAATATGACTGGAGTTAAGGTACTTGACTTCTCCTTTAGGGGTTTAAAAGGAATTATCACTTTATGTTTATTACTAAGGGTGGTTATAAGTCGTGGTGGACCGGAGATGGTGCCTGCTTCTCATGAGTGAGGGTGTGGCTCGAGGTCGAAGTACCACTGTGACTTTTTCAGAGTTCCATATATGTACTCTCTGAGATTATTTAGACGCTAATTATACTCCTACTAGAGGTATGCAATTTCTACAGTATTTAAGTAACTTTTTTGTGCTACTGACAAACGCTGAAGGAAAACATCGTGAGGAAACCTATTAACGTAAAACGTAATGTCACGTAAAACGGAATTTCTAATTATAAGTTTGAAATCACCTATCTGCCTTAAGTAAACGTGATGATTAATGATCATACTTTCTCCATGTGAGAAGAGGCCTTTGCTCAACTGTAGTCAACAGAGGGCTTAAAGGCTGTTCATGATCAGGATGATGATGATAAAATGAGGTTCGATTCTCATTTTACTCAGTTATTATCAGAAGTTAAATTAATTAATATGTTATTGGCTTACTCACGTAAAACTCTTTGACGAGGAACTCGACTAGTTTCAAGCCATGTTTTTTTTCCAATGATTAAGGGCGGAAAATCATCCAATGACTTCCCCCGCCTTAGGTGAGGCAAGAATGTCATATTCTTACTGACTAAAAACCACCCCGTTCCTACTCCTGCTTTTCGAGCCGGAGCCCCGGTATACCCGTTAGGTAGCCATGCTAGAGGCTTATATTTATGAGCAGCATTCCGCGACAATCGCCGCATCGTGTGTTCCATTATATCTCACGAAAGTTATAATAATACCTAACTAGGTACAAAATAATAAAAATACCTAAACCATACCATCAGACAGCTAACGTAACGTAAACACGTAATATTACGTTATGTTTATTGGCGGTATACGGTTACACAAAGTATTTATTCGGCACAAACACGATCAAAGCCTACTCCCTGATCCTGCTGACTAAATACCTACGTAACGTGAATTATTTAGTCACTAACTAAATATATAAACCCGATTTTCTAAATACGGATAATGGAATGTTTGTTTTCCTTTTTTGTTTGTTAGATTTTTGAGATAAAATGTAGTATTGGCGGATGAAGTGTTATTGATGAATTGGGATCTTAGAAGTGTAAATAATTATAAAATCTGCCTTTTGCGGTAAGGGTGATTGTGTAGTAAGCTGTTTTGATTTAAATTTCTATGTCTTATTGATTTTATGGAATTTCCGTTTGAAATCGTGTCCGGTATATACTTATGCAGACTAGTTGGTGCTGTGGCTGCGTAACCGGCTTGCGCGCAGCGTGTAGTGGGTTCGATTCCCGCACGGAGCAACTCTTTGTGTGATACTGTTTCGGGTCTGGGTGTCATGTGTTTGTGAATTTGTATGATTGTAAACGTACCCACGACACAAGAAAAATCCTAGTGTGTGACGTTTTTTTTTAAAAAAGACCTATTACTAATTTATTATTATCTTAAGTCATAATCAATAAATACCGTTAGCAACATATTTTCATACCTTCCAGCCTTGAAACTACAAGTAGCGCCTGTCATAGATGTTTGTGCTAACGGAACACCGTGTTCGTTGAGGCTCGAAACTTTGCCAAGTAAACTAACTTTGTACTTCAATGGCACTTAGCTTTTAGACGTCCTTAAAAGCGTCTCTTGTCACTGTAATAAACCTTAAAGTGACAGAGAACACGAGGCTCCACTGAAAATTATTTTTCATTACGAATTACCGAAATGTTCGGTTAAAATATTTGCTACAGTTTTGTGTATAAAATATTCAAATAGAGTATTAGGTAATGTTTTAATTTTATACCAAAAAGAATTCATCCGGGAATGGTATTTGAGAGGCACTCAAATTACTAAACATTAGGGTACAGTAAAAATCTGAAGCAATGTAATAATTAAAAAATCACGCTCTTTACAGTAGAGAAATCTATTAAACTCAGCAGAATGATGTCTATATAAAAACTAATATTAAGATAGACACATAAAAAAGATTGAAAGTGCTTCATAAATCAATGAGTAAAAAATATTTTGCTTTCAATAAATTGCTACGCGGTTGCTACGTGGCGCTACGGCAGCGCTACGCCGTAGCATCGTAGCCCAATGGGGTAGAAGTGAACGGGATAAAAGATAAAAATATATGAACGCTGTAACATCAGACGGGTACAATGCGGGGTCCTATATGGCTATATACCCTTCGTTATGCCCTTTTGTTTTGTTCCTAAGCAAAAATAACAGAAAAATAAAATACTTACATAACATAATTTGTTTATTTTTGCGCCCGATCTGATCCCATGTTCTAAACAGGCATTCGGGGGCGAATGGGAGGTTTTATGTTCACGTGTCCTTGATGTGTTTGTGAAAAAAATAACAATCTATCAGTCTCAGATTCTTCTGTGCCTTGTGTGTGGAAATAAAAATGTTGCCGTCAACTTCTCTTCTGATGGCTGTCTGATATTTCATCTCATCAGTTTGACATAGTTATATTTAGAGGTATTTCTTGCCTATTAGAGATAGTTAGTGAGTATAATAAGTAAAAGGCTGCCTCGTTGGTCAAGTAGTAAGTGCAACTGCCGGACAAAGGATCTCGGGTTCGATTTCCGAGTGGGGCAAAGTATGATTGGGCTTTTTTCGGGTTTTTAAAAATTTCTCAGTAGTAGTACGGAGTCTGTAATTGTGCTCAGTATATGGTAATATGGGATATAATATCCCTATACCATGGGACAATACGTGCCGTAATGTGCACCTCTGCCTACTCTTACGAGGATAAAAGGCGTGACGTTGTGTATAATCAAAAAATGCAAGGACAAGTTTTAATGAAACGTTTCATGCGCGACATGTTGACAGCTACGTTAGTTGGGTTGCGCGTGCAACAACAGTTGAAGGGGAGTTGCTTCGATCGCCAAATTGCAACGCCGTATGTTTATATTATATTTAGGGAAGAGGGTGTGTCTGTTGTAGTGTGTAGGCTTAAAAAAAACGGTTATTTCAAAATCCAAACTATCTCTATTTATCTATTTAACTACCGTATCGTTTTCTTTTTCTTCTCCTCAAATAATATCTTCTGATTAATTTCGTTGCGGGATCCAAGATCATGTCCCTGGGATGCGCCGGACTTCAGTGTTCCGGTGTTTTCATGGTTGTACCTACTGTAGATCCTGGCTTACAGGAGTTGCAGCAGTGTGGGAGGTTGTGGCGGGCTTGTCCAAATCCAAACTATCTGTATCAATTTTTACTTTTGACTGAAACCCCATACAACTAATCAAAAATCGATCATGATCCACAGATTTTGTATTGATATCGTCCATCATTGCGGCAATAAAGACTGTCCTAATACTGACTGATACAGCAGAAATTTAAATAAGTGATATTTCATATGACCTCTCCAAAAGTAATACTGACTGCACCTGCAAGCAATAATTTTCCCAAATTCTTACCATTCTTTACGCACAAGATTCAAATCCCTAATGAACAATATTTACGCACAAGTTCTACTTAGATAGAACAATTAGGTTCATTGTCCCGCCGTCTGCATTCTATGAAGGTCGCATTGCGCTACACTTAATGCCTAAATAAATTAACTCAATCACAAGTCACGAGAACGCTATTTATAATACTTTGTAAAACATAAAATACTTGAATTGGTTGTTTAAAAACACTTACATTGTGTATAAAGAGTATAATTTATTATAATATATCGCATACTCCTTTTTTAAAAGGCCTGCAACGCACCTGTAACTCCTCTGGCGTTGCGGGTGTCTATGGGCGGCGCTGATCGCTTACCATCAGGTGACTCGTTTGCTTGTTTGCCACCTATTCCATAAAAAAATATAACACCATATATTTAAAATACCCTAAACAACTCAATTTAGGGTAGTTACCCGATACCTTTCTTAATTCTAAATTAATCAAACGCTTTTGAATACTTTGTATTCACTATTTCCGACCGATGACGCTGACGAAAAATATTCAGCGATAAGGATTTGCAATGATAATGAGCTCTACTTTGTATCGCGATAGTAAAGTTTGAAAATATATTAAAATAAGCTTCTGCCAGCGGGCCCGCCTACGTATGCGTATTTCCGTGGGATAAAAATTATATCACCTACCACTTAAATTAGCTTATACCCTGTCTGTATACTAAATATCATCAAAATCCGTTCAGTACTTTCAGCGTGATTGACAAACAAATATCCAAACAAACAAACTTTCACATTTATAATATTAGTGTACTACTGTGATTGATAAAAAATATGAGCAACTCGCTCAGACACAGTTTCTTTCTTTCTATACACAAAAAAAACAATTACATAAAAACCACGTTTCTAACTAAACAAGCAATAAATTTACCATAACTGATGTTTCCAATTTGGTATTCAGTTCGCAGGAAAAACGTTTCAACTCATTCGTAACCCATAACGCGAGTGAACGTGTTCACTTACAGACTTGCTAATAAACTTGAAGACTTGTCAATCATTCAAGATATAATATTAAGTATTGAGAACTGATATATGGTGGATGGTGGGGAATACCTATTATAAACAGAACTACGCTATGTTATAATACACCTAAGTCAAGGGCAGTCAATATCAAAGCATTGATTTCGCTTAGACACTGAGGGCTTAGTACGAGTTTGTTTAACGATTAAAGAGATCGTAACGTTACCGTGTTCGGTGATCTGATTTGTTGGCTTCAATGAACCAACCAATCAGAGGGCTAAACGCGTACTGGACTCTCTGGTAAGGCAGATCTTAGTTAGACAAATGTATTTTTTTATTTTTGGTCAAACAACGGCACAGATGAGAATTTAATCCATATAATTTTATTGTAACTTTCGTGAGACATACTAAATTAATTATTATGATATCGGCTTACTCACGTATTTGTTTGACGAGGAACTCGACTAGTTTCAAGCCATGCTAGAGGCTCATGTTCAAGAGCATTCCGCGACACACGACGCGGCGACGTCATACTGTAGTCGTGCTGCTACTGTAGCAGCGGGACTACAGTAGCAGCGCCACTACAGTAAGACGTCGCTGTAAGACGTCAGAACGACGTTTTAGTTGTATTGTATTAGGGAGCTTGTGCAAGGACAGTGTCGTACACTCACTTTTATCTCCGCTGGTGACGAGAGCGCGCGACACTGTTGGCACGTTGGACTAGGTCGTCAGCGGCTGCGTAGGTGTTGAGTTGGGATCCCGGGTCGACGCAAAAACAGTGTTACATACCGAGCTTACTGTGTCACACGCCAGACCCTAGATTTCAGACTCGGCTTCCAGGCAGGTTCGAGTTCTTCGTCAAATAGTTACATGAGTAAGCCGTAAAACATAATAATTAATTTACACTGATGATCATGATTAGGTAACATTTTGCCAAAAACAATGCTGAAAATCTATACGGTACTAATATTATAAAGCTGAAGAGTTTGTTTGTTTGTTTGTTTGAACGCGCTAATCTCCGGAACTACTGGTCCGATTTGAATAATTCTTTTTGTGTTGGATAGCGCATTTATCGAGGAAAGTTATAGGCTATAAAACATCACGCTACGATTAATAGCAACCGAGTACAGCGGGTGAAACCGCGCGGAAGTAGCTAGTGTTCTATAAAATTATTTCCAGTATTTGTAGGTAACTACAAACGATTTCTAAATACGCGCAATAATCATTTATTTGATCCCGAGACCATGATCGGCAATCACATTTTCCCGACCGTTCCAGTGATAAATATTAAGAAGTACTAGGGTACCATAACGTCAGGGTGTTACTACCCTAAAGGGTCTCAGTATGTAATTGGCGGCAGGTGACGCCAGGCTCCTATGGGTACCGATATTGCATGATGGACTAACCTTTGGTTATTCAAGCGAATATTATAATACCGTTCTACTGGGAATAATATTAAGTTTCGTTCCTTTGTAGTTACATTACATATCGTCACACCTTTAATCCCTGAAGGGGTAGGCAGAGGTGCACGTTATGGCACGTAATGCCACTGTATTATGTACGCCCACTTTTGACAATGTATGTTCAAAGTTCCATGTAATAGGTGGCGAGCCATTTCCAACCATACACATTTCCAGACTCCGTGCTACTAGTGAGAGATTTTCGAAAATTCGAAAAAACCCAGCAGTTCTTCGCGCGGGAATCGAACCCGAGATAGCTTGCCCGGCAGTCGCACTTGCAACCACTCGGCCAACGAGGCAGTCCTTTGTAGTTCGTCTATTGAATTTTTAGGACTAACAGCTTATTTCAGCTATAAATTCAATAATGCTTTTGACGGCAAACTGTTACATAATTTATAATTTGAGCCTCCGCCAGTGTTACTAGAGAAAATTGGGAAATATTGTGCAAAATAATGAAAGTAGAACTAAACAGACATGAAGGGTGGTTTTCCACCAGAGATGTGCTATGCTACGTTGCTGTGGATGCATTTGTCTTTAACCAATCATATTTATTGGTACACATAGCTTAGCACTGGTGGAAACGGACTCAGTTATGCTATGTTTTTATATGAGAAGGTGCGCGCTATGGATGCGTGCTATGGTTGCGTGCTATGGATGCGTGCTATTGATGGTTTGCCTACTATCGATACATTGTATACTCGAGCTGCGCATCTTCCCCGCACAGCTACATAGCTTAGTATCAGTGGAAACGGTTACATAGCTTTACAGCTGATCTATTACATCTTCGTGTCATAACTACATAGCACATATTTAATGGAAAAGCATCCTAACTTTCGTATTCGCAAAATTAATTTGTGACTTTATATCGAAATAGTATTGATGGCGATGGACATAATATTCAAGTATATCTATGTGTGTGTGTCCGTGCGTGTATTGCTTCATCAATACAGCTTATAAATAACATGTTTTTTCTTGTTCTCAGGTCAACGATCGCTAAACAGAATGTTTTCCTTATGCCGACGCTACAAAGATGATCACGGTAAGTTTATTTATATAAATAACTAGATCCTGCCATCGGCATGATCCGCATTTGCAAAATAAAAAGTAGCCAGTGTATTATTCTAGCTAGACTATAATCTATTTCTCGACTGAATTTGAAAGAAAAACATGCAACATACATACTTACATACATACATAAATACATCCACATAAACTTTCTCACTCATCAAGACTAATAAATTAAGTTGAAGTGTCAAGTTTGTAATATTGAAACAACAAAGCAAACATACGTATAAATATAAACCTAAATAATACATTTTATCTGTATGTCTGTCTGTTTGTTCTGGCTAATCTCTGAAACGGCTGAACCGATTTTGACGAGACTTTTATTGGCAGGTAGCTAATGTAATAACGACTAACTAAAGCCAATTTTATTAGTCTTTAACTCCATAATTGTCGAGAGTAAAACCACAGACATCATCTACTAATATTTATGAGTATAAATAAACGTGTGACAATGTTTATGAAATAATTTATCTTAAAATACTTCTATCCACAAATACCGATACTTATAATACAAAAGAAACGTGTTACAGCATTTATTTCGAATACTATCGTATATTACTATAAGACTGTATCCCCTACAAGCCATTAAATATCCTTGACACCATGTTGCTTGTAACACGACGGTGTTATTGGTAATCGCTGTACAGTCTTGGAATTTTGCCATTGGACATGTGTAGTGTTTTCCAAACAGGAACCATGGACTCTCGCCTTGTATTTTGTTTTGTAACGGTAATGTAACGTCACGCTTTTTAATCCCCGCTGAGGTAAGTAGAGACACCGACTACCATTTCAGACTTCGTTATTATTACCTGCTGAGAATTTTATAAAGCTTTTTTACGGTATAATTTCACTTACACAACTAAATACAACGCAAGCTTGGTTTCACGTCGGTTTTCTGTGAGGCCGTAGTATCACTCCGGTCAACCCGGCCTATTCATATCGAAGCACGTACTTAAAGTACTTAAAGGCTCTCTTGTACTTAAAGTGCTAGAAAAAATCTTTAATATTTGATATCGAATCCGAGATCTTTTGCTCGGCAGTTGCGTTTGCGGCTACTCAACCAACGAAGTAAACAGCTTAACAACAACACATTATTACTAAACACACAATATCTAACATACTCTTACACACTATTTAGTATATAAAACTCAACAATAGTTTCATTAAGGTATAAAATCCATGCATTTAACAACAAATAAAAGCCTTTAGGCCCAAATAGGCCCATTTACAACAAAGCATTTCGCACTTTCATTTTAATAATGTAATTATATTCATATGATTAAACTCAAAGAGCTTTCGGCTTCGGAGGACAAAGTTTGATGTGCTGTGGTTACATTTTAATGGGTTTCGGGGTAAATAGTTAAGTGGCAAAAATTAGAGGAGCCTGTACTCTTGATAAGGGTCCGTTGTCTGTGTCGAATGTACCGTGATAGGTACGCTTAGTTTAAGAATGTTTGATAAGAATTTTCTTATTGTTTTCTGGTCAAAAGTCTAAATTATTTATTTCAAATTGACTAGGAAGGCACTTTTGAACGTAAAAATATTAAAATAGTAAAACTGTCTGCCTGTTGGTTAATCCTCTAGTGAGGCTGTTTGCTCGTTCTAAAATGTAGATTCCTTTGGAGAAGAACGAGCCAGAAACCCCATAGGTTACTCTTTTTTAATCAGGATCACAATACAATTCTTGGTTACATTGTACACGTGTGTCTCTTTCCTGCATATATGCATATATTCCCCAATGTTTAATGGTTTGTTGATTAAATAGCAAGACCTTATAATATTTTGCATCAGTAATTTACAACAGTCCATTAAAGAACAAACTACCAAATTCACTTTCGAATTTATAATGTGAGTTAGGGTGCTTGTGGAATGAAAATTACAAAATTCAGCCATTTTGTCCACACAGACGTGCACAAGCCACAGTCTCACAGTCTCACAGTCTCACGGTCTCACAGTCTCAACTAGGCTCTAACTTAATTTAAGGGCAATGCAACCGTCGTTCATTCAACTTAAATAACAATTTAGACTTAATTCTATTGCTTTATTTTATACATTTTCATACATTTTTATTCACTTGCGAGTACTAGCGGTGTATCGGGATTCTTATTTATTTTATTTGTTGAAATTCACGAATGAGTTTAGTCGTTTTTGAGTTTTGAAAACCTAACTTTACGTAGTAGAGAGAGAGAGAGAGAGAGAGAGAGAGAGAGAGAGAGAGAGAGAGAGAGAGAGAGAGAGAGAGAGAGAGAGAGAGAGAGAGAGAGAGAGAGAGAGAATGAACCAAGAATTGAGAGAATCTGATAGAAAAAGAGTAATGAGTAGATCTGACATTCCTTGCTCATTGTCCTCTTAGTTTTAAGACTATTCACTGGTGCCGAGTTCGATTTCCGCACGGAGCAATTCTTTGTGTGATCCACAAATTGTTATTTCGGGCCTGAGTGTCATGTGTATGTAAAATTGTATGTTTGTAAACGCACCCACGACACAGGAGAAAATCCTAGTGTGGGGCAATGTTTTTTTTTAAATGTAAGTAAGAAATAACTAGAAGAAATATAACACATACTATTATATATAGTCCTTGTATTTATTTTCTTAGAAACTTCGCAATTTTAAATGCATACGTATCTTTGAATTTGAAAACAAATAATAATGGGCGTCGAAGGAATGTTCTCATTTATTTCATAACGGTTGAGAAATATGTAAAAGGAGAAATAATGAGTTTCGTTTATTAAACTCGCAGAATTGTGAATGTAACCATGAAATCGTTTTGAATAACGTTGTATTACGTGTCTTATTGTCAGAAGAGGGTAGGTAGAACGACGATATTTATATTAAGTACCACAGAAATCCGGAGCTGCGGACTACCTAGCGGGGTTACTGGGGCTCCGGCTCGAAAAGCAGGAGTAGGAACAGGGTGGTTTTTAGTCAATAAGAGTCTAAGAGCCTCGCCCAAGGCGGCAGAACTAATTGGATGTTTTTCCCTCCTTAAAAAAAGGTTCCACAGAAGAAGCGGATAAACTCATGTTTCGCTATAGTCGGACCATTACAAACGTGTGAACTGTCACGTCAAAAGAATGTGACTATCCCGCACAACTGGCATAAGTGTGAGCGAGAGATCAGATAAAAAAATACTTATGATAGTTCCCACGTTTTGCAATAGCTCAGCTATAGTTATGTTTTCAGTCCCATTGGATAAACGATACAGCCTGCTAAACACCATACCCAATTTTAGACGTAAATATAATAAAATTTAATTAATTATTATGTTATCGTCTTACTCACGTAACTGTTTGACGAGGAACTCGACTAGTTTCAAGCCATGCTAGAGGCTCATATTCATGAGCAGCAAACCGGGATACACGACGCGTGAGCAAACCGATAACATTATAATTAATTTAGTATGTCTCACGAGAGTTATAATAAAACTTTTTCTAATCCCTAACTGAGACATGTCTACGAAGAGTCCGTATCAAGTGAATAATAAATTATCATTATTTACTTTGCCTTATTGTCTCATTGCGGTCTGAAACCTCTTTTCATACAGAACGAACGAGCATTGATCACCATCGTTCAACAGGGCTGTCGACAGAACCTTCTTTTTTATTATAATGTACTTTTTTGCGAAAGATTCTTGCGTAGTCTGTACAAACCCTAAAACAACAGATGCAGACACAGCGAGTTCCACGTTGATTTATGTCTTTTAAAGCAAAAACAGCGCTTTTTTTGCAAAATTTCTCTCAGTACGGCCAACCTTGTATATTTCATTGTTGGTAATGAGCACATTTATTGTGCTCTACGCTTTATAAATTACAGCGTTGTAATGCTTGAGTTTGTTCGAGTCTTAGGGGTATAAACAGACTTTGAGGTTTGTTAAGAAATAAATATTTTAGTTTTGAGAAATGTGTTTTGAATTCTTAATGTCTTGTGGAGATTATTTTCGCTTGAGTTCTTTCTCTCATTTGTATTGTGAAGTTATGACTATTGTTTTCATATTTGCGGAGTAACGTGACGCAGTTGAAAGCATTTAATACTTAAGGTTTGGTCAATAAAATTGTTATTGAAATACAACTACGCAACTATGCAAATATTAAAGACTGAATTCAATTTTCTTCAAAAATAATCCTTGACTTTACACGAGCATAACTCACATTTTTTCGAACCAAAAATATTCACCGCCATTAACTACAACAGAATTAATAAAAATATCACTTATCACTATAACTATCCATACAATTCCTTAAACAAATAAAATTTTACAACAATAATGTTATTCTATTCTAAATAAATAAGCGAGGTACAGCAGCACGTGTCCTGCCGACCCTCCAGTCACGTGAGGGTTACACGCGCAAGTCTTCCACATTCATAAATCTTTTGATGTGCGCAAGGTAACTCAGTACTGTTGGTATCTCTATACAAACATACAGATGACCTCGTGAACACAGCATGAAAGAACTCTAAAGGATATTTTTTTCTAAGAATTCTTTCGAAGTATGTTTTTTTAAAAGAGATAGAACATCTGTGTCTGTAGCTTTTTATTGCAGTTCTAGGAAGGTTTTGGAGTGGTTTTAGATACTTTTTTATGGTATAAGCCGGTAAAAGCAGACATATTACCTAATGGTAAGCCATGGCGTTGTTTCACGTCGGTTTCCTGTGGGGCCCACAGTAAAGTAAAAATATCACTCCGGTCGAGCAGGCCCATTCATGCCGAAGAATAGTTCTCCCGAACAACGCAAGCACACGTCGGCTCTTTTGGTATCAGGTCAATTTAATAGAGGGCATCCGGAGGTACGGACGTCCATAGTGGATTACCGGGGCTCCGGCTCGAAGCACGAGTAGGAACGGGGACGATTGTACTCAGATGGTACTCACAAGGAGGAAAAGTCATTAAATGACTTTCTTCCTCCAAAACATTTATTATACATACATAATACAGAGTTATATGACTAATACATAAATATTTCGCAAGTAAATCATTCAGTACGCGAAACACGCGACACGAACTTTCGTAAATATGAATGAAGTTTCCAAGTCAGTTTGTGATAAACTCGATGTTTCCACTCAATGAGTTTTTCGATATTCCTGCCATATTACCCAAGTAGAGATAGGAGGAGGTTTATTTATATACAGGGGGACTTATTACGACACTGTTAGGAATGGTTTTGAAAATATTTGGCATAATATTAGAGGTTGATTTTTCGTTTTGTGTTTGGGAGTGGTGGTAAATATGTCGGTTTAAAAAAAAATTCTCATAAGAACATACAGTCCGCTTATAATGAGATACAAAGTAACCAAACATAAATACAGTAACAATACAAATTTTCATTACTGTTACTATAATATACGTAAAACGAGTCATAATATTAAAATTGTTACAATAAAGACTTTTAATAATCTAACTAAATGCTAATTTTGAATATTTCATGGAAGAAAATCTTAACAAAACTTCCCTCCAACCTAGCATCAAACTCGGAGCTCCATTACAAAAACCCAAAGTATAATAATGAGTACGAATTCATTGAAATTACTCTCACTCACCGTCGTTTGTGTGTATCGTTACTCTAATGATCACGTCACAAATCAGCTGGGAAAATTGGTACCCAAACCTTCTTTACCGAACTGCCTCGGGGCTTCAGGTGTCGGAGGGGAGAGGTAGAGAGGGCAGGAGGGGGAGGAGCCCGCCAACCCAGCGAGAGCGAAGCCAGCCATTCATAAAACTAAACCCGATCGATATAAAACGTCTCACCTACCCCGAAATGTCACTCGAAATTACTACACCGCATTCCCGCCGTTCATTGCTTGGTCAACGCACCCCCTCCGGTAATAAGACGGCAGTAAAAACGCAATGGATTGTACACATTGCCATTATGTGCCGTCTGAGTGAGGGGACGTGTTGTTTTAGGTGGAACTATAGTTTCGCAAGCTCCTAAAGTACGTTTGAGATTTAGTTGAGATTAGATTGGTTTACTGAGCTCTCTGACTAGTATCTTGGCTAATTAAGTAGGGGGTGGACACAATTAGTCCGTACCTAGTTTATAAAGACATGTGTAGGTATTACTTATTGTAAACGAAGTAAAATTTGTATGTGTACTTACTTACTTCTTTTGATTATTTTAAGTTCCTCAATGGTCAATTGATCACACGTGCGAATTTTTGGCCAG
The DNA here is from genome assembly GCF_023101765.2 of Spodoptera frugiperda. Taxonomy (NCBI): domain Eukaryota; kingdom Metazoa; phylum Arthropoda; class Insecta; order Lepidoptera; family Noctuidae; genus Spodoptera; species Spodoptera frugiperda. Next base: position 2,527,769 of record NC_064219.1, on the reverse strand, counting down.
GGTTTCTATTCTCGAATTGATCCATTAAAATATAGGGTTTGCCATATATGCCTTATACTGAGAAGCTCATACTCTTGCAGTGATTTAATAATACTATAAAACGTATCATTCAGATTGCTTCGTTAGTCAATTGGTTGTATGCGACTGCCGAGAAAGAGGTCCCTGGTCGGGGTTATTAGTTTTTATAAGTTTTGCAACGGTGCCGAAATATCGGAATCTCATAAAAACTAATAAACATGGTAAATATCCCGTTTCAAGTTCTAATGATATCTATACCTATAGATACATTCGTTTATTTATCCATGTTTATTCATTCCTAAGTGTCACTCGTCCGTGTCGGGTCTGTAAACAAAAAGTCTGCCATCTGCCTTCTCGAGATAAGGAGGCCTCCTCCAAACTCCTTTTGTCATGGTAATAAATTCATTGAAGAATCATTTTATACATCCGACGCGACGCGATGGAACGGTTTAAAATGCGATAAGTCAGTTTGTCTAAGTTTGTTATTTTTAGTGGATTTTCGTTTTAATTTGAAGTAAAGGGATCTGGTTGGAATTTTTGTTTCTTGATGATGATTTTTTTTTATAGTTCGTATATTAGAAAATCGGGCATAATGGGAATCGGAAAATTGGAAAGAAATAAAGAAAAACCTTTATTAAAAAGTCTAATTGTTTAATTATGTATCATAGAATAGTTTTGTATTTATTTACCTATTTATGCTAGTAAGATAAACTTAAAAAGTGAGATATATCTATTTAAATAATAAATTTAAAAAATAAAACATTACATTATTTTATAAAATACTTCTGCAGCAGATATGCATGACAAAAACATTTGGAAGTCAAGACAATTGTACGAGTATTTTTGATCGACAAAAGAATATTCAAACAAACATAGAAAGAGCAAGCTTATTCAGTTTACGTAAACAGAGTAATTCGGAGCGTCAAACAAAATCACAAATACGCTTCAATATACGACCAACCAAGTTATTCACTTCGTGCGGACAAAATTGGAACTAAAAACGGCTTAAGTAAAATGTTCGTAAGTGTTGTCCCTAAAGCGACGCCAGCGCCACTGGGGGATGAAAAAAGAAGTTTGTATTATCTTTATTAATGGATACTTTTGTAAGATTCATGTTGCTCCTGATGTATGCACGATTGTGAACGAGATATGGACTATGGAGCCATGAAGCTATTCTCTGATAATCCTTCTTACTAAGCATTATTTAGGAGGATATGTGGATAGTATTATTCGTCCTTTTTTTGTCGCAAATTTCTTGTGTAGTGAATTGAGAATGGTTTCTGTATTTTAAAAGGATTAGATTGTTTGTTATAGGCTCGTCCTCTATTACATGGGACTTATAATACAAATGGTCAAAAGTAATGAATTTAAACTTATTAAGCCTGTTTTAAAAAAATCTCGAAATCATGGAATCAGTATGTCTGGAGCTCTACTTATATTTTAGGCACTAGTGACTAATTAAAAAAGAGTGCTTAAAAAGTGCCACATCTTAAATTCTTTGTGAAAATATAAATCAATATTCTTTAGGATTACTTTTATATGATTAAAATATCATTTTGTTAGTGTGAGTTTCTGAACGATTATATTTTAAAGTGATGTAATGCAAATATTGATTGTTCAATAATATAAACATGACGCTTTTAAAGCTAGATACATAATGTTTGTGAAAGCACTTACAAACTAAATTAAATAATATTATTAGTAGAGCATTCTGTTAGAATATTTTAATCCATTTATTTTTATACTTCGCTCGACACTTTGTGGCGAGTTGAAGATCATGATTAAAAAGATTCAGATTTATCAGAGAGCACTGCTGTCCAGTCTCTGTGAAACGCGTAGTTTTTTAAGGACATATCACATTATAACGGCACCGCTCTAACAAGACAATAACCTTGTCATTTAAATTTGAACATTAAATCTTAAGTCGTATGATATAATTCATAACGTTAATACAAAAAAGTTGTAAGCGCGTTGGCCGCGCGCTTGCAGCAATTTTGTAGAGAGTGCCGTGCCGTGTCCGTACCGTTTATGTGTGCGATGACTCTTAGTCGGTAATTTACACCCGCAGGAAGAGTAGCGCTGGTTAACAAATCCATTCTCAAACTCAATCGTCTGACTTAAATACAATCGAATAGATACATAATATAAAGCACGAGTGCTTCAGTAAAATACAGGAGAGTATTTCAGCTGAATGGGCGACGGGTCCGGGTAAATACTGATTAGCATAAATCCAATATCAGATCGAAGCTATACTGAACACCTGGCTTGCAACTTTTATACAATTACTTACTGCCGACATATTCGCTTTGGATTGAGATGCGAATCTTTTGGCTGCTTTCGGCAGTCCCTTTTTTGCTGTTGAATGGATTTTGAATTGTATCGTCATTGTTTTAGTGTTGAGATTTAGATGGCGATTGTTTTTTATTGAGTTTAGTTGAAAGGTAGTGTTTTGAATAAGGAGAGATGTGTATATGTATCTTTATATATATATATATATATATATATATATATATATAAGATGTGCTACAAAGCTGTGACAAACTATGTGACCGTTTCCACTGATACTAAGCTATATAACTATGCGAGAAATATACGCAGGTCAAGTATACGATGTATCGACAGTAGGGAAGCCATAGCACACATCATGTCATATAAAACATAGCTTAGCTGAGTCCGTTTTCACCAGTGCTAAGCTATGTGTAGCAATGAATATGATTGGTGGAAGTCAAACGCATTCACAACAATATAACATAGTACATCTCTGGTAGAAAAGCACCTTGAAGATCTTTTAAAAACATATCTCTATATATCTCTGAAAAAGCACATTGGGATATGAACAATGGCTACATATACATAAGTTACACAACATTAATTCAGTCACTCATCTTATCGGCAGAAATACGGTTGACTGACCAAACCGGAACTTAATTCCTTTTGTGGGTAATATGTGGACCCTGTGACGGAAACCCACTCGATTGAAGACTGGTCTGCCCATCCACCTGTTTAAAATCGAGGGTCCCCATTTATGTGACTCGAAAGCTTAATTAAACTGCACCCGATCATGTAGGTGGTTTATATTACGAAGTGAAATCACAAGAATATTAAGTATTTGGTTCGATTTTCGGGTTGGACGAATTGTTTTTGAGGTTTTTGGTTTCTAAAATTCTCACCAACATATTTTCAACCTTAATGTCTCCTTTTACGTAAGGCTATTGTCCAGTTTCCACGTAACCGCACGGCAAAAGCACGCTTTTGTAAATTGACGAATGCAAGACGAATGCTTGCATCTTGCAGAGAAATAATCAAAAATATGTTCACGTTGCGGCAACGTCGCGTCAACTGCACGTCATGCGTAGATACTTAAAAACAAATAAGAACATACATTTGTATGTAGAGGCCCCCGCCTCTACATACAAATGTATGTCCACATTATATACACTCGGTGCACATTATATACACGCTATACAATGTACACCCACTTTTCACCATTTGTGCTGGGGATGAGCCTATTGCCATATACTGGGCACAATTTTAGACTCCGTGCTACTAAGAAATTTTCAAAAAGCCCAGTATGTAACTAACTTCTGAAATAATAGATCTAATTAATTTATTTTATAGGTACTATTAACTATTCTTCTCTACAGAAATAAACTCTATATAATAATATATTAAGATACTACGCAAAAGCAAGAAGTTGATTTGGCCACATTTTTCTCTTTATCCCCGGCATAAGACGATATTTCAGCTATAAGCCGGGATTGGGGATTTGAAAGTGATTTCAAGTGTTACGGCCAAATATTTTGTCAGGAAAAAATATACCTTGGGCCGAGGGAAAATACACCTTATTACTAATTTGGGGACCAAGAATAAAATGTCTATATAGACATACTTACCTATATATAGGTGTGTAAGGAACTGATGCCGATTTCTATATCTTATCGACCGCTGTATGTCCTTTTTGATACGATAATATATTCCTCTCTCTGTGTAGTTTTTGTTAAATTACTTAGCTTCTGCCAGCGGCTTCGCCCACGTTCCCGTAGGATAAAAAGTATGCTATCACCCAAATCAGCTCATACCCTGTCTGTTTACCAAATTTCATCAAAACCCGTTCAGTAGTTTCAGCGTGGTTGACGGACAAATATCCAAATAAATAAACCTTTACATTTATAATATTAATGTGATTTTTCACTAAAGTTGTTATATGTTTTTTAATGTTGCTGTTGTATGAGTTGAGTTATCGTAAATTCGCGTGTGGAATGTGCAATAAAATATTTTTTAAGTAATTCAATTATTTATTGGATATTCTTAGTAAAGGAATACGCGTTATGTTTTTACAATTTAATATTCAAACAATAATTTCGAAGAAGTATACTTTAGTGAATACTTGATAAACTATGTATAATTTCAAATATTTGTTGAGGTTTTCTATTAGTGAACAAAGCTATGGTAAGTTAAAGAAAATGAACTTATATCTTGACAGCAATTGTATTATAACTCTTATTTTTAAAATAGAAATGATTTCGCCCGAAATGAGTATAAAAATCACGACATTCTACTCCTGCTTTTCGAGCCAGAGCCCCAGTAAACCCGGTAATCTACAGCTCCGGATCGGGTATCAGCCCTACCGGGCCAAAGCTATATATTACGCCCACTGACTTTTCTAGTTTTTAGAGCTTTTGTAGATAACTTGTGTAAGCTAAAGTATTGTGGTGGCCTGGAGATTGCGGCCTAACTCCTCTACCATGAGGGTGCGGGTTAGTATCGTACTTTCTAAGTTTCTTTACACACACCATTGACATAATTATGGTGGAGGAAATTATTGAAACCTAATCCAATAATTCTTACATTATTAAAAAAATATGGATGATGTTTATCGTTTGTCATACGAACTATACTTATTATACTCTTTGCATAGGTACGAATGAATGACGTGATGACATCTAACAGAGACAACTACAGAGTTTTCAGTACAGATTAATGATGAACTGATGATGATGAACAAAGCAACAAAAACAAGATGAACAACACATGGATTTATAAAATCCTCTAAAATTACATTTTTAAATACTTCTTACAAAATAATTGTACCAGTAGCAAGAGCATGGTCCAAGCTACCGGGCTCCAGAGACAGAAACTTCCTCACAATGTGTGCCAAGATTGTTATTAAACCTTTTTGGTTACAATATTGTGTAATTTTAATGTATTCCATTATTTTATGCTTTCACATTTCTTCAATACAAATTGATCCTTGTACATTTTTAATACGGTAAAAATTTGCTATCATTTAAAATATATCTCAATCATATAGGTACCTATGAAAACCCAGTCTCCTTTACAAAACTATTTCTCTATTATTTATGTAGTAAGTGTCAAACGCGAAACATAAAACGTCTATAGTGTATTGGACAGCGACAGGTATCACTTATAAATATTGACGTCATGTTTCTTTCATACCTTATTTCATATTTTAGTGGATCACATTGAATTTATTTTACTCTTTACTCGTAGTTTCCAACGATAGGAGCAGTATGTAATACTATGAAGTGATACATAATACTGTTAAAGAAATATACCAAAGGGTTTTTTTAGTGTAGAAGTTTAATTTACGACGGCATCATAGAAATCCCATTGCCTACAGTTATCATCATCATCATCATCATTGTAATAATCATAGTCATCATTCTCATCATAATTATAATCTGTCTCAATCGTGATACTGTGTTGGACGAACTGACCTGAGCTGCTGCTTTGAAACTTTTCTTTAAGGACTTGAGAAGTTCCTTTCTGGTAAGTAATCTACGAAGCAATGTAACCAAGTATTGTATTGTGAACCTGATTGGAAAAGAGTAACATATGGAGTTTGTTGCTTGTTCTTATCTATAGGAATCTAAACTTTAGAACTAGCAAATACCTTCACTAGAGGACTGACCGACATAGAGACTTTTATTTAATATTATAATATTAGCTTTGACGCTCAAAAGTGCCTTCCAGGTCTATTTGAAATAAATAAGTTTGACTGTGGTATGTGTTAACTTTTTATTATTTTGCCACATGCTAGAGCAGAATTTATCATAAGATAAAAATACAGATTAATTACAGATACAATCGGCTATTGTTACACTAAAATGTGTGGGTTTAAGTAAAGCCTAATCTTAAGAAACCACCGTCGACTCAGTGATGGTCCTTATAACATAAATTGTGGAAACTGTGTGTACATTGTACAGCGGCATTATGTGCCATAATGTGCACCTCTGTCTACCCCTTCGAGGATAAAAGGCGAGACGATATATTTAGATGATACAATGGGTGGCGGGTGGTTATGGGTGGCGCTGATCGCTTACAGTCAGGTGATCCGTCTTCTCGTTAGCCTCCTATTTCATAAAAAACCTACTTTCCCTAACCAAACACACAAAAGACACAAAACAAATTTTAAAATCCCCACATCAATACTGGGACCATTTTCAGCTGAAATATTTCATACGTTTACAGGTATTACACAAAATATATTAGCTGTAACAATGACGGATCATGAGCGTTGATTAATCTCCTTTATGCCGCTATAAAGGTTCCGACACACGACCGCAGCGTGTACGCTGCGACACCGGACGGCTATATTTCCCCGTGGTGCCATTCTACAGCATTTCATTTTCGTCGTAGTAAAATATTATATTAGGTTTTTGTGTGGGTAGTTTGTGATGTGTGGGTATTTTTGGATTATGTTTTTTTAAAGTCCGCCTGTACGAGGTGTTTATTGGTTGACTCGCGTGAAATTTCTATGCATTTGTTTCAGATAATTTAATGATTAGGTACGATGTGTTTATTGGTTGACTTGCGTGAAATTTCTGTGCATTGTTTCAGATAAATTTAATGAATTAGGTATGATGTTAAGTATGGGTATAATAATACTTGAAATGAAAGGTGTAAATAAATATATTATTTCGCAAATAATTTGTGATTCCTCGAATTAATAGGAAGAGTTGTATTTATTCACACAAATAATTTATTATTATTCTTGGAAGTCATAATTGCTATAAACCGATTAAGCCGAATGTTTGTGAAACATCTGATATTACCTTTATTCCGTTTCACTTTAAGCACATTAACGAAAATACTCATATTTCAAAAATATTACATTGAAGTTTACAAAGTATTCTAAACTTTATTTCAAACATAATAACATCTAATTAGTAAGTTTTGATTTGCAAAGTTAGTTTTCTTCTAGAGTCTAGATTTATCCCCGATCCCCGCACAGTTCCAGACTTCGTGCTACTATTGAGAAATTTACGAAAAACCTAAAAATAGCCCAGCATTTCTTTGCCCGAATCGGGAATCGAACCCGAGATCCCTTCTCCGACACATTTGCGACAACTTGTCCAACGAATCATCTATTGATTGTTTTGCGAACCTGACTATAGTATAGGTTTAGTATTATAATTATATTTTTCTTATAATTAGTCAAAACATTGCGTTGTATGGTAGTCACTCAATCACCAGTAATGAAAGGGTTTTGTACATCGTTTTATTGATTTTACGCCCAATAAAAGCAGTCAATTAATTAATCAAAACACACATGACGGCTCGCCCAATCAAAATTTTAATTTAATTTCGAATTTCAATTTGAACCAATCAAAACGTTGCGTTGTAGAACTCTTCTGAGAACTGCCTGTGTTTCAATGTTTGATACAATCATAATTTAGTTACTGTGAAATGTGATTTATTTGTAGATTAATTACAAAGTAAATGAATTACTTTTTAATCAATATTTGAATAGCTTTTTATTGAGGAGGAAAAGTCACCCAGTGACTTCTCTCGCCTTGGGCGAGGCGAGAAGGAGTGTCAGTTTGGGCGGTCACCTTTTTTTTCTTTTTAAAAAGTTGCCACACATTAGGATTTTCTCCTGTGTCGTGGGTGCGTTTACAAACATACAAGTTCACATACACTTCACACCCAGACCCGGAACAACAATTTGTGGATCACACAAAGAGTTGCTCCGTGCGGGAATCGAACCCGCGACACGTTGCGCGGCAGTCAGTTGCCCAGCCACCGCACCAACCGTGCAGTCATTCAGTCAGTCATCAGTATTTTCTTTTCCCTTGGTGATTCCATTCCAAGGCTTGCTTGGGTATATGGTCATGGTTCCTTCGGAGCGTCTGGCCAATCCACCCGCCACATAATCCAATGTATATAGTATCTTATTTACCATATTTTTTCTAATATTCAAATGGTTTTGCATTAGATATCGAGAGCTCGGTATCTCCAATATCTACGGACCATCTGGCGATCCCTCTTATATTGAAAACGCTAGAATTACACAGAATGAAACAACGAAAATACCATTTTTTTTATTAATTTTGTAATTTAGAATTTCAAATTAAATATATCTGTCTGTGTCTTGTGTGAAAATGAATTGTGAATGTGTATTGATTGTGTTTTTATTGTGACAATTTATTAAATTAATAACAGTGATTGGTACAATATTTCTATTTTATTTAACAAAGTGGTACGTGTTATAGATTTATCTGTTGACTAGTGTTTTATAAACGATTTTATTTATATACAGGCTGACTGCTGAGTTTCTTTCGTTTCTTAAAAAACAAACGTTGAAAAACACAAGGATTTTCTCCTGTGTCCTACAGCATTTTTTTTTAAATTTCGTCTGTCTGTCTGTCTGTCTGTTTGTTCTGGTTAAACCGATAAAATGGCTAGACGACTTTGACGGGACTTGCTTATAGCTGATGTAAAGTAGTAATTACTTTTTTACTACACGCGATATGAATATTCTCCATATGATATAACATACAATGCAAAGCTTAATGATATTTTTTATCTTTTAGAGAAAATAAGTCTGTTGTTAATAAGATTTTGGCTAATCTGGTTATAAATGTGACTGGACAATACGCTTCCTGCTTGATCCAGTGCCATTTGATTGGCCGGTCTGATTACTACAAATGGCCGTGTGAGACTTAGTTCGGCTAGTGTTCCTCATAAAATAACGGCATTTCTAAGCGGATTCTGTAAGAACGTAAGTACAAAATATGTTCATTATTTTCATATATTGAAACTTATATTAATTTGATGGTTTTTAAGCCGTATTATGGGAATGATAAGATCGATTTATGTTATAAAAAAAGTTAGGAGGTTATTTTTTTAACCTAAATTGCCGGTGTCGATTACTGGTCCTCAGAAATTGACTTGCTCCAATCATCGACGAGTGTCGATAATAATTTTATTAAAATTATTTTTGTGTAACCACGGAATATGGTTCTCTTTTCTTTGCAGAATTGTTAGATATTTAAATTATGTTGATCAAAGTAGAGTTACCAGTATTCGACACGATGTCGATTAATGGGATTAAAATGTGTCGATAATTGGTTCATACAGATGTCTCCAAGAAAAAAACTACATTTAATAATGAACATACATTTTATAAACTAAATTTAGCAGGTATTTTATACATTAAATATATTACACTGATAATAATTCTTCCTGTTATAAAAATAAAATTTGTTTAACTGTGAAATAAATTATTTTTGGATTTGAATTTAAAATAATTGCTTAATTTTTTATGACTTAAGTACTTATATTGAATTTAAGTCAAAGGTCATGAATACTAGGTAAATACTTATCCATTTCGACACATTGCAATTCCATTAATTATTTGTTACATTTGACAAGAGAATACGGTGACCGACGGTCATCTTTTCTTTGCCGAATTGGTAGATATTTAAGTTACCAGTAATAGGAAGATTCTTACAGATGGCTCCGAGAAAAACTACACTCTCGACCAGATTGAAGCTGTTAAGAATGGAGAAAAGATAGCAAGAACGTTTCGGAGTACCAAGAATTCATGACAAAATAACACGAAGAACTTCCATTGGTTGTAGTATGGGGCCAAGTACTAAATAAAATTAATTAATTTTAATAAATATGTAACTATTGTTGATTTCCCTAATTTGTACTTATTTAATCTTATCAGAGTGTATAGTTTTATCAAAATAAAACAGTATTCAAGATTAAAGCTTATTTTGGTGAAGATTTTTAAAGTTTGTAGTCAGTGTTTTTAGACTTGACAAATTTTATAAAAACAATGTATGAGTACCTAAACATAAAAGACAAATAAATTAATACTTACTGAATTGTTCCTTTTGATTACGGTCTAACTAATGTATCAAATCAGTCTACTGTCTCATTGCGGGTAATAGTCGATAACTGGTAATTGTCGATAACTGGGTGTCGATACCTGGTAATTGTCGATAACTGGGTGTCGATTATTGGAGTTCTAGTGTCGAATATTGGGGATTTTACTAATATTTATTATTTTTGGTTTTAATACTAGTCCACATCATATTTAAAAATAAAAATATAGCCTATTCATATTTCAAGGACATATTTTATCGTATACAACGTCACTTTTATTTTAAAACATAATAAAATACTCGTAATCTTAGAAACAAACACACCACGTTCTAAAACTGTCGATCATTGGTGCCATTACGATACTTCCCTTAGTTTATAAACGCCATTGATAGCAGTCCATTTAACACTTCGACTTGAGATATTTTTTCACAATGTAGAAAGTAGAAAGGGATTTCTTCCGAGCAAGTGTAGCCAAGCGGAAAACCCATCCCGGTTAGTAAGTAGTTGGTACAGTCGGTTACAGATATAGAGATACGTAAGCAGCTAGGGATGTCAATGTTTTAAAGGAAAGTTAAAGTTTTCGTTGGAATTTGTGAATTGTAAATTGACTGCATTGGTTTTTGCTGTGGCTGGGTGATTGACAGTTATGCCACGTGGTATAGGTTTGATTCGTACACAGATCTGATTATACAGCGTGTTTGGTGCATGGACCGACCATTGACGAGGAGACGATGGCAAAATTATTTAATAACTTCTCCTGCCCTGGGTGAGGGAGAGTGTCAGACTCTTTCTGACTAAGAACCCCGCTCCTTTTCCTGCTATGAGTCCCGGTTGCCCCATAGGTTGTCCGCAGCTCTTGATCTGGTATTAGCCCAGCAGGGCTCCATCTATGATGGTCTGATGGTCTCTTCAAGAGTCTACTAGTCCTAAGAAGAACTATTTATAAAAAAATAACTATTTATCAATATATCCAACACAGACGAAGCCACTGGCTGAAGCTAGTATACCATATCTATATCTTAGTATCCTGATAACATGTCGACGTAGTGAAATGTACACAAACAGAATGATTGTGTATTCGTATCACGGCGGGTTTCAGTTCGGTCCCGGCAACTTTCCTGTTTACCAGAAATAACCGCTTTTGTTAATATTCTCAGCGGTTCCTTTAAATTTTTTCTTTTATTTTTTCCGCAGTATATATATGTACTTGTTTGTTGGTTGCTTTTTTTGATGACTCCGTGGTTTTTTAACGTTTGTTTTTATGGAATTTCCTTTCGGTAGATGTTCGTTTTGTTTTGTAAAAGGAAAATTGTTTTCGTTGTATGGGTTAAAATGGTGTTCTTAAATTTATCTTATATTTATTTGACTACTGATTTTTTATTGAAATAACTGATATTTATTAACTTACTATTTATGTACACACATACAACATTAAGGACGACACATATAATTTATTACTGTTAAGGTACAAAGGCACCACATATCACACTATTCATAATTAGATAACACTGCATAAAATGCAATATACTCAAAGTTTCTTGTAAATTGTCACAAATATTTTATAGATATTATAACCAAAATGGTATCTGCCTAATAAAATAGTAACTTCAAAAAGAAATGAATACTAAATTAGCAAATATGTGCAATATTTCTTTTGTACTCCAAAGCATTTTATTATATTTGTCAGTCAAGTTAATTCAATGAAACTATCTGAAAATATATTCTTTATTTGTTTCAGAACATGGCGCTACACAGATCAAAGGCGGCTACATGCTGCGATACAAACGTAAGTATCTTTTTAAAATATAATTAGCCAAGAATATCCAACGTGTCGCCTTCGTAGCCACGTCGTAGCAATTTCGTAGCGATCTCGTAGCACACGCGTAGACCCCGCGTAGCATCTGTATGAATTCAATTCTGATTCTCCTTTCATTTTAAATTCCATTCTAGATTCTAAATCTTCGATAACATCTCATATAGTTAGAAATAAATTGCTCGTTGAAAACTTGTGAGCATTCGTTCGTAATGAAAAAAAAATAATGAAATAAAACTAGGGTCGTCGAGATTTACAAGGGTGAGTGAACTCGATATAATATAGTGGAACAAAAAGTTTTTAAAGAAGATATATGCTATCGTGTTTTTCCTCTCTCAGACGAACAACAGGCTCGTGGGGGAAGGGCTGAACTTCTTTATAGTGATCTCGTAAAAGTCTAGTCAATAAAAAATGCGTACTCGATCATTTTCGTGAGTCAATAATCTGGCACGGTGTAGGCGACATGAAAGGGCTTGGGAACAGGGCTGTTAACGTTTTTATCAATGAATATTTATCGATTTATAGTACTAGAGACTTTGTGAACGATCTCGTCCTGGGATGAATTGAAAGAATTCCTATTCATGCTGCTAGTATTTGACGTGGGTCGAATTTTATTCACAGTTTTTTTTTTGTGAATACCTTGGGACTAAATTAAGTTTATATCCTGTGTATTAGAACCTTTACAAATATCTCGAAACGAAATTGGGTTTGAAGCCACTAACTGTTATATTCAGAGATATTTAATGATTACTTAAATTATTCCTAAGTAACGATTTTGCATCGTAAGGACTGCGTTAAGTAACAATTAAATGACTCTGAGTATGGCAGTAAGTCTGTAAAAATATACGTAACATTTTTGTTCCTAAAAAAATTTAATTCGAGAATCGAACCTGAGGCCTCTTGCTCTCGCGTTTACCAACTCTCAACCAAATAGGCAGTCTTCCTCGACAGTTTGATTAAAACACTAACATTGCCACGTTAAGGTTGTCAAACAATACTAATTCACTCCAATATATCGGTTGATGTTCGGCAACCCTTAATTTGACTCGCCAACCCTGCCTTTAGGGTTAATTTCTCATTCGTTCGTAAAACAAAGTTACTTTACGACGATTGCCGAAGGTTTATATAAAGTTTTATTCTAGTTTTATTGTGCTGAGATTAAGGGACTGGGGATATAGGGGATTAAAGATAAGAGATTAATATTAGATTGGTTAATATGTATTATGTGTCTGAGAAAGAATATTACATGAGTGGAAATAGAATAATGTTTTGAAATAATTTTCTTTTTCTTGTGTCATACAGTATCGAGATCACTCATATGAAACTACAGGTAGTACTCGTCCACAGAAGCATAGTCATAAACGAAAAAAGAAAATAATAAAATAGAAATTTTCACGCAATATAAGTAATTATATTAAATACTTTGTGAATAACTCTTCTGTGGTTAAGGTACATCTTTAAGGTAGACACAGAAGAGCTGTACTGTTGAGGGTTGTCTAGGAATGTTTTGGACATGGGGAGCGGTTGTTGCAATGTTGTATTTGTAAAGTGTTCAAATTAGCTCAAAGAAAAAAATGCACTTTTTGGCTGAGCTGATTGGCCTATTTGCTTATTTTTCGCACATTGTTTCGCACAATAAAATTAATACCCAACCGCGTCAACACTTAATATAATGTATATAAAACCTTCTGACTTTCTTTTCACATCTGCACTGTGGCAGACTGTTATGAAATTGCCGATATAAGTAAAAACGGCAGCTGGCGTGCCAGTTACTCGACTATTAAGTAGCTGAAGAGAGTTACGACCAAGCCTCACTTGTGAGACAGAGATAGAGCGTTAAAGAAAAAGAGACAGCGAATATAAATGACGTCATTGACAGTGAACTCAGCGTTTATATGGGACCTGTGTAGACGAAGGTTTTTTTAAACGGGTCTACAGACGATGACTTTTTACTACGTCTTGGGTGTGTTAACACACTTTATGTCACATGCATGTCGCATTCAGACCCAGGCTATTAGTGGTTTGCACAAACAAAACTATGCGAGAATCGAACGCAGCGGCTAGTTGCCTAGCCACTGCGGCAACCGTATAGTAAAGTTTCTGTCACATCAACAGCCTATAAGTGGATACTGCTAACAAAATACCTCTTCTCGCACAGAGAAGGTTTGGAAGGCCATGCTTAGGCACGAATGAACTGGCTCGACCGGAGTGATACCACGGCCTCACAGAAAAAAGAACGTGAAATCTTGCGTTGTGTAAGGTTAGGAGGCCCCGAATTACCCTTCCCAATCTTCACAATCTTCGATTCTTCACCAACCCTTAAATTCCTAACCCCAAAGGCCGATAACGCATTTGTTACGCCTCTGGTGTTTCGAGTGTCCATGGGCGGCGGCGATTGCTTGCAATCAGGTGATCCGTCTGCTCGCTTATTTCATAAAAAACGACCCCATGATGCATTTCAATCAGGTTCAGACCAAAGTCTCTCGTCTATCCAGGGCGTTAGTATGCGCATTCGATTCCAAATACTCGTAAAGTTTGAATGTCGAGATAGAAGATTCATTAAGTAAAGTAATTCTAACTATCAGTAACTATTACGTGAAGCTGTAAACTTAAATGTATTTTAGTTGTAGCAACACTGATGTGAATTACTCTAATCAACCATTTTGTACTTTAACCAAAGTGAATTCACAATTTTCAAGTTTTAATTTTGAGTAAATACAATGAAAGTAAATAAATATTGGTATTGGGAGCTAATTGACTGCTCGATTGGTGCGGTGGTTGGGCAACCGGCTGCCGCGCAACGTGTAGAGGATTCGATTCCTGCACGTAGCAACTCTTTGTGTTACTACGTTGCAACGGCAGTCGATCTTTATTATCCAGTCCTGTCCTAGTCAATATCAAGCCTTGGTCAGATCTAAGTCGAAATCTTTAAACATTTATTACAATTCATTCCTAATTAGCATTTAAAAAATTTCAAATTGCATTACAAAATCAAAGTCAAATTATTTTATTCCAACTAAACCATAAATAGGTACTTTTGAAATGTCAACAAATAAAGAAATAAATAATAGTCTGCCAGTCTGTCTGTCAGTGAAACTAGGTGCTCGTCCGTTAGTCTGTCTGTCAGTGAAGGCAGGTCCTCTCTAATTGGCCATCTTCATAACCCATCAAAAACGGGACTACATTACTATAGTTTCACTGCAGACGTATCAGCTTCTGAATATCCATTCGTCTTTACGTGCTCTCCGATCCCTGGGTCTCAAGACGGTAATAACGGTCCCGTCGTGAGTCTGGTAATAATGTTACCGCCGTGAGACTTATGAGCCGGAGATCAATTGCGGTGTGTGAATCTTAACTGTGAGCACTTAAATTCTGATGGCTTTAAATAATTTTATGTTAACTTATTATTCATGCTTTCTGAAGCAGGAACAGTAAAAGAGTCGAGTTTAATTATATTATCATACCTACCATACCATATATTACCATGATGTGAGCTTTGGTACGAATAGGCCGGCTCGACCATCACGATTGATATCACGGCCTCATAGAAAAACGACGTGTAACAAAGCTTGCGTTGTGTTTCGTTGTATGAGGTTATCGGAGGGTCATTTCCAATCTTCCCAATCACAAATTTCCCAACAACCCTTAAATTCTATCCACAGCAACGTAGCATAACACATATCTGGTAGAAAAGCATCCTTAACACTGAAAATGATATTTCAAATTATACAAAAATATATTCTGTAAGAAAATACCCATTTTCCGCTTGTTACCTTTTTTATCAAAATAAAAGCCGCTCTTTCATCTTTGTGCGACAACCAAGAAGGGAGAATTTATATGTTTTAAAGTTTATAAAATATAAAATCTTTCTGTAAAGCATAGTTTATGAAATAATGTAAGAACTAAGAATTAAAACATGGTTATAAAACCCTTTTCATTTGAAATTGTTCGTGAATGTGTTTCGCTGAATGTTTTAAACAGTTGTATTGTGAATATTGTGAAGTTAGTTTGTCACACTCACACGTGTCGTTTTGTTTCAGGGAAATATTTATGGAACTCCTGGTCTGAAGAATGGGTGGTTCTGTATGACGACTCAACTATGGCATGGTTCAAGGTAAGGATTTTATGCTAGTTAATATTACAAATGTAAAATTTTTGTTTGTTTCTATTGAAACACGTCCAAAAATGTTTGGACATTTGATCGTCCATCACGCTGAAACTACTTAACGAATTTTGATGAAATTTGGTATACAGAGAGACAGAATGCGGGCAAAGCCGAAGCTGCAGTTGGTGAAACTTGTACTATAAAATATTTTCGTCACTACGAAACAAAAAAACATACAAGTATCTAGTCCATTGGCGACGAACAAATTAATATTAGACATCAATTTCACTTCGCGTATTTTTATTATTTTGTAAAAACATGTCATTTATTAATCTCCCAAAAGTGACAAAAACATCAATTTAATCACTCTACCTATGTTCAGCGACAAAAGCAATCTACCAAAATAAAATATCTGAGAAAATAATTCGCAAAGATGACTCAGTGCCCCAGTAATATCATAATCCGAGTTTACTCCGTCGTACTAAGTACTAACGTATGACAACTTTCTATTTGTTGATTAAGAAACTTGCTGGAGACTAACCGGTGCGCGAATTTACGGCGGCGTTCGATCGTAGCTTGTGTGAATATATGGAGTGGGTTTGGTGTAAGAGAGGAGTGACGAGCGGGATATCAGTTAATCGTTTTATTGTCCTGCCTTGTTGGTCGAGTGGTCGCAAGTGCGACTGCGGGTCTCGGGTTCGATTCCCGGTTCGGGAAAAGTATTACTGGGCTTTTTTCGGTTTTGCGAAAATATCCCAGTAGTAGCACGGAGTCTGGAATGTACAACACAAAAGTGAAAAGTGGGTGTATATTGTATACTGTATAGTACCCCTTCGGGATAAAAGGCTTCATGTTGATGGACGTTTTTTGTATCTTTGAAATGACAAACAAATCCATGAGTCCTTGGATGGTATCTTATGGACGTTTGCAATACTGGCGATGTCGGTCATGGGTCCTTTACGATTCCTTTTTGAAGACCCCTCATATTTTAAATAATTTTTAAGGAACCTGTAATAGGTTCCTCTACCTACTCCGCGCCCGCCTTTGTAATAGAACCACGAGTTCAGGATGCGTCCAGTACATAAATGCAATATTAGCTTGTGCGTCACATAACTTATGGTATGCCATTGTACGTTTATGTACTATTTGCGTATATTGAAATATCTTGTCCAATGTCCCTCGTTAAAGCTGTAATTATTGTGTTCATAGCTAGCGTTAATACAGTACATAAAACCTAAAGTAGCTACTGTAAACCTTTAAAATGAGGACTGCAGACTTTGGCAAATTGCTCTCCAAATAGTATTTAGTCTTTGAATAGTTAAGATCGCTTGAACTTACAACTTACACCATCCTCAATGGCGTGTACCCTCAGTAAAGGGACGCACTATTCACATGTCGAGCTCGGTAACAATCAAGGAGAGCCCGGCGCTGGTCCCACCTTATCCAATTGTTTGCATCACTTACTCTTGCTGGGTCTGTTTGAAACTTATGTTATGTACACAACAGGCAAAATATTACGTTGCCTGCCTTTAGAAAATGAACGTGTGGACCAAGTTTCTCCATATTTTATTATTATAATTGCTTTGTGATTTCGTCTGTGTGAATTGCGTATGATAAATATGTTTTCTACGCGTGTCTCGGTGGGGTAGTGTGTGTGGAGGGCGATTGTAAGTGTGAGGTGTAAGTATAGTTATTTTTGTTTCTTACGTAAGATGAACTAGACATTCAAATCGTTATGTTGTAAAATAAAGCTGTACAATTTGTTTTTTATGTTTTTAAAGAGAGTTTGTCTTCTCAAGAACTTACCAGTTATACTCCAAATTGTCTCGAGTTTTTTGTTTTTATAGAGAATTTTACTCAGGAACTTACCAGTTATACTCCGTTATCATCTCAAGATCTATCCAAAGTCAAAGCAAAGGAAGGCACTTTTGAACGTCAACCCATGATTACAATACTAAAACAAAAATAAAATGTCTGTCTGTCGGTCAGTCCTCTAGTGATCCAATACCACTAGAGGTCCACTACCACTTTTTTTAGAAATGCATTAAAATTACCAAAAAATAATTATATGCATATTAAAAGCATAGAATTGTACACCCTAACTACTAAATAATACGATAGATTTTTACTCAACACACAATAATACAAACACAGGTTTCCCACAGAGTTTCAAGTTTAATCTTTATTTAAACAGGAAATGTTAAACACAAACATATAATAAGTAAGTAAACATCGTTATATACTTGTGGCTTATATACTTAATGGTCGTGTAAATATTATAAGTAATTGGATCTGCGCTCCCAACTTATTGTATTAAATTTCTAAACACAAATATCTGACGGCCATATTGCTTATGTTCTTCTCGTATTTTAGACAAAGAGAGAATTATTTATTATTATGTATGTCATCGTAATATTATGACTGATATTTTTTTAAGGTATAAGGTGTATATTTTACCGGGACGCCATGGCAGCGCAACCAGTCGTCGCTATCAACAAAATATTTACAGCTCTATAGAGAGTTACTCACCTGGTGTCCGCTTGGTTACTCTGGTGGCACGATCAGCTCAGACTGCAGCATATAATGTATCTGATCGCGCATCTATGCTGGTTGTGCCACCGAAGCGCAGCTCGAATATGCGATATATCAACACTAGGAAAACCATCCATAGTACGCATCCATAGCACACATCCATAGCACGTATCTTTCCATATAAAAAACATATCATAGTTCAACTCATTTGTACCAGTGCTAAGCTATGTGTACCAATGACTATGATTGGTGGAAGCCAAACGCATCCACAGCAACGTAGCATAGCACATCACTGGTGAAAAAGCGCCGTAATCCTTACCCCTTATCTCGTTATATTATTACATTTGTTGTTACATACAAACAACAGCGCAATACTTTAACCTATCAAAGCAACAATCATACACAAACAAGTTCTTTTTTATATATTAATATTATTTAGATCTCGTCGATTTAGCGAAAAACTTCAGTAGAAATGAGATGAAGAAATTCATATTTAATATGGCTTTCGTGATATCGAAACGTTAGTGTAAATTAAACTCTGTAGTTTTAGGAATAAGGGTGGGTTTGCGTTGGTAGTTGAAGTTCGGGATCTCCTTACAATGTTCGTTGAGTCAGACTTTTATAACGGTGATGTCAAAAAGTTTTGTTTTATTGAAATAGTTGTTCGTAGATATTGGGAGAGTGCATTTCGAGATAGCGTTACTATTTTAGGGGACAGTGAGTAAAGTTTCCTAAGAAAAGGAGGATCCTCTGACCAGGCGACCCAACTGTTATTCGTTGGGATTTTCTATCCATGTTTATTCGCAAGTGAACTTCATATGTGCGATGTAGGATTTATGAAGTCATCCGTTCATTTACTCATCGATCGTCTATATGCGACTTCTGTCATCTGTCATATGTGTTGCCACACTATCTTTGTGTTTTAGTATAAAGCCTCGTCCCCATATGGAAGTTAGTTCCTAGTGGAGACGAGGCTTTATAACTGTTTTGAGACATATTATTTAATAAGGTTAATCACGTCAAGTCACTTATTAAACTAAGTTATTAGTTCGGTCATTGCATAGTCAACTATGTTATTTATAGGTCCCCAGCATGGATTGAAACTAGTTGAGTAACATCGTCACACAATGACTGCCGTACTGAGACATGTAATGATTACTTAAACTATTCCTTAGTAACGATTTTGGCTTGGCTTGAAACAAGTTGAGTTCCTCGTCAAAAAGTTACTTAAGTAAGCCGATAACATAATAATTAATATAATTGCGTTTTCCGATATTGAATTTTCCGAGAAATGCTATAGTGTTGTCAATAACGCCTGTTACTTAGAATCGATAATGTAATTGTTAATAGGTGTTTGTCAGTTATGCGCTAGATTTTCAAATCCTGAAACATTTTAGTCTAAGTTTCAATTTCCATTGGTAAATGAAATTGATATTGATTTCAGAGTGAGTTTGAGATGGTTGAATAAAAAAATCATAGAAAACCGAC
Organism: Spodoptera frugiperda; assembly: GCF_023101765.2. Taxonomy (NCBI): domain Eukaryota; kingdom Metazoa; phylum Arthropoda; class Insecta; order Lepidoptera; family Noctuidae; genus Spodoptera; species Spodoptera frugiperda. The sequence goes on along the minus strand of NC_064219.1, from coordinate 2,507,673 downwards.
GTGAACCAACGCTTGCGTTGTGTTTCGTTGTGTGAGTGAGGTTACCGGAGGCCCATTTACCCCCTTTCCCAATCTTCCCAATCCCCGATTTACCAACAACACTTAAATTCCTAACCCCAAAAGGCCAGCAACGCACTTGTAACGCCTCTATTGTTTCGGGTGTCTATTTTTCGGGTGCGGCCGCAATTGCTTACCATTAGGTGACCCGTCTGATCGTTTTCGGGATAATAATTATAAAAAAAAATAAGATATTCCTTCGAAATTATTCCGCGAATCGATTTAGAGAATGGGAAAGCTTATTGATATCTCTCTAGAGTCCAATACAATTGCATTCACATTTGTATTTCAATATCTTACTGACCGGTAATAAGAATATTTCTTGATGTAAAATAGCTTAGAAAAGTAGATTGGAAAATAATAGAATTAGCATCGAACTGCAAAACAATGTTTATTTACCTGAGTGCATTATTTTATGTACCTGACCTGAATCATTTGTATATTTACTACTTTGTTTAGTTTTGAAGCACGTCTTTTATTACATGGAATGAAAATAAATAGTAAAACGAAGAAACTGTATTAAAGAAAGACATTTGTGAAACGTACTAAGCGGAAAACTGACGTCACACGATGACAACAATAAATAATGATACATAGAGTTCTATATACACACATACATAGTTTACGTAACGCTACGCGTGTACAAAACACAATACACATTACCCTTGAACCTGCTACCCTTGAAAAATAACTATTCCTCAGGGATAGTATTTGGCGAAAATCGAGGTCACTATCCCTACATTGTCAAACCAGAGTAATTTGTATGTAAGTAGAAAATATTGTCATCATTCTACCGACCTCACCCCAATATAGGGTACGGCTTACGACTGATCGGGGGCTTACAAACGTCACCCAAATATGATAAAACGCCTCTACGATCGTCTCGTAGCCGCGTAGACCTAGCTACGCCGCCTACGCCGTAGGCCGGCTACGAAACGAACTCTGAATAAACTTAGCTTAGGTTACAACTTCGTAATTTGGATGTTTTTATGTAGAAAGATATTTTCGGTTGTCTGTTTGTCAATGTTATTCTCGTAAAGAGTAAAATATATATTTTTCTGACGCTGTTTTTATTGATTCGTGACGTTAATAGATGTCTTTATTGCGGCTCGAAGGTTATAATAAAATGTTTATTTGAGAAGTTTTGTTGCAAAAATGTTTATATTATTCCGAAGGGTAAGTGGATGATGGTTATGTAACAACTTCGGGTTATTTATTGGTTCATTTTTAATAAGAGGTTTCGTGTTTCGTGACTGTATTTTCGTATAGGTTTTAAAAGTGGACTTTTAATGTTAAACATTATATTGTCTTACTGTTTATAAAAACATATTATTATTCTTCTTATTTCCTCTTCTTATGACTGCACATCTATTGCAATAGTGGGTAACCTTTCGCTACGAAACGGGTTCAGATTCGATTATGTACATGTAGAGAACACAACAATTTATTTTTGTGTAATTTACTGCCAGAAATAAATAACATTTATTAATTATTCCTAAGTAACGATTTTGTTCTGAAAACAATGGCTAAGTACTGGATTAAGTCATCATTAAATGACTCTGAGTAGTTAATTTATAGGTTAGTTTATATTCGATTGTCAACTCACACATTAGCACCTACACCTCAAAAGTTTAACATCCAACTTCCTAAATAAAAACACTAAACCCTTTTATTTAAATAAACAGGTTTACATTATTAAAGAGTTTTTGCAAATAAAACAAATACTCCTCCGGCTCCAGTGCCATGAGTGTGTTTAATTGATTGCCTCACAAAGCACTTTATATGCTAATCCAAGACACGGCCTGACTTCCCATTGAATGTCATTACATTGTAAACCCTATAATAACGAGGTTAAGGGTAATTTTGTCATTAACATAAACGTAATGATTAGGGATGATGATGGTGTATGAACATTAAAAATGTATTTACTCTGTCAGTTAGGTAATGAAAAAATATTTGTCGAAAGTGTAACAATACTTTGGGAGCAAATTGGTTATATAAGAAAATAAAAAATACGTGTATAATGTTTTAAAATAATCCACAAGACAGACATTAAAATAAAAATTGGTCGTCTACCATATTAACCTGGCTGGTTGAAATTAGGCTAGCCTAAGGTAATTGTGGTAACATTTTTAATTATCCATATAAAAAAATATGTATAATTAACAATATTCATAACCACTGATCGCTTTTACAGACACAATAGTTAAGTTATTCTTTGTCAAACGTCAATGTATGCGAAAGCAAGCGAATAACTCATTTCATTCGCTTAGGTAAGCGAGCTAGGTCCAGTGGCGTCGCAACCGCCGAGATTATTGCGACAAAAGTTATAATAACTTCCAGGATGAGTGGGGAACAAGGGAACAGAGGTAGCGAGCGGTTGATTGAGCTATTTAAGAAAAAAATATGTATCTTTAAAGTGTATCACACATACACACATACATACACACACTACATCAACAGCCTATAAGTGGCCACTGCCGACCAAAAGCATCTTGTCACATTGTATCATACTAATTTGGAAGTGGCAAACGTTTGGCTTACACCAATCATATTCATTGGTACACATACATAGTTTAGTACTGATAGAAATGAACTCAGCTAAACTATGTTTTTAATATGGAAAGATGTGTGCTATGGATGGCTTCCCTACTATCGATAAATCGCATATTCTTCATATGAGCTGCACATCCTCGTAGCCCAGCTACATAGCTTAGTATGGAAACGGTCACATAGTTTCACAGCTTAGCTATTACATCTTCGTAGCATATCCACAAATCCATATAGCACATTCCTGGTGGAAAAACACGTTAACAATTTATCAACAGTAAACAGACAAAAACATATGCAAATCGCTCCAACCTACAACTTGTACTGTACCACCCCAGAATCAGTTTACACGGGACGTTTCTCCGGTAATCGCTCCGTTGTACATGTGATATCTAGTTCGCTGCGACTGCCAGCGCGATTTATCCGCCAAAAGCGATTCAAACTATTTTGCTGAATCATAGAAGTCGTGGTGTGTGTATCGACGCGTTTTATAGTACTGTGTTATTGTAAAGATTCTTGTATTGTGTTGTTTCTTTGGTTGAAATGTTATGGGAGAGAGTTATATGTACACAAATGAGTTGTAAGAAGAATTTGTATTTACTGGTTCTTTGGCATTGTTATCATTTTTTACTAATACAACTTCGTAATAATTTCTCAATCTTTAGTTGAATATAACATACGTGCTAAAGAGACTTTTAAACTATTCCTTAGTACGGTATTGTTTCAGAAATAATTGATAAGAACTGGGTTAAATGACTCTAAAATAACTCTGAGTACGTTTGATAATCGAATTAATTAGAAAATCTAAATGTGGTCAAAGTCAAAGTATTTATTTCAATTAATCTTTATTTATGCACTTTTGAAACGAAAAATTGAATTGTCTGTCAGTGAAGCTAAGTGCTTGTTCCAAAATGTAGCTTCGAATGGACAAGAACGAGTAAGCAACTCCATAGTTACCTACGATTAGAAGTAGAAAATAAGCACAAGTAAGAATAAACTTGAACATTGAGTCATAAAAGCAACAGCTACAGTAAACTTTGTAAAATATAAAGTTACGCATGCAATCTAAGTTATACTTTCATTGTAAGGATTACATCTAACTTCAGACTGTTAAGTCCGCTTCGCTGCAACTTCACGTTGTTCACAATTGAATTTGAACGTGCATTCGAAGATTCCCGACAGTTGCGAAGTGAACAAGAAGTTTACACAATTACTTAAAACTTTTACCCGACTCGGGAGATGAATCAATCCTGTTAACTACGGATGCGGAAACAAGTATTTAGTAAGGCGTAGTTAGTAATTAAAATAGGGGTTTACATCTTTTGTTTATGTTTGATGGGTCGACGTTTGGCCGCTATCTCGCCTGGTGGTAAGTGATGATGTGCCTACTATTCACTTGGGCCTTGAAGACATCCAGGTTATACCCGTTAGGAATTAATTAATTAATCTATTAAGTTCATGTTGTAGTAAAGGTTTAATTTCAGATTCCATGTTGTTTAATTTCACCGAGCGTACGTGTCTTTTAAATATGCAAAATTGATTGTAATATGTATCAAACCTAGAGTAGAATGGCTACTCTGTAATAGCTTTCCTAATCTCGTGTATCACCACATTACATAGATTCTTTTATTTGAGTAACTGAAGTAAACTAAATTACTGCTTCTCCGTATTTGGTGATAAAGTTTAACATTTTAAGACAGAAGAAAATAACTTACTCCGTACTTTAGCGACAATTTTTAACGTCCCCAAGCATAAACTGAAACTTATTAAACACTCAAAATATTACGATAAACACTTAATAAAAAAATATCATAACCTAACAACGGTTATGAGCGTCTCAACCAATTTATTCTAATAACAAGACTTTTCCTCGCGCGAAACGCTCGTTAAGGCGAAAGGGGGCGATGTGGAGACCATTGTGTGACACTCGACACTGTCCCGACACTCGCTCGACACTCTCTCGACACCCCTGACGCTCTCAGACACTGCCCTCAAGCTCTAAGTTGCTGACTCGTGAACACTTCCTTGATCAAATATAGAGATACGGCTTTACATGTTTGTGTATTTTTGCTCTCAAGTACACACTTTGGAAGTTGGATATTTTTTCAATGTGCTAAGATGTCGGTTGGTTACTTGTTTGTGTTCGGGTTTTAAGTTCAAGGTTGATGTTAGTGTTATTAAGTAGACGTTACGCTGAAATTCTACGTTTCTATCGCTAATTTTATTGCAATAGAAATGTAGGATTGGAGGTTCATTTATCAGCTAACTTGGAGATTGGATTGGAGATCGGTATCAAGATTTGTGATTTTGGCTGTATTTAGGAACATAATAATATTACGCCACGCCTTTTTTCCCCAAAGTGGTAGGCAGAGGTGCACTTTTCACCATTTGTGTTAGAAGTCCCATGTAATAGGTGATGAGCCTATTGCCATATACTGGGCACAATTCTAGACTCCATGTTATTATTGAAAAAAATAATAATAATTGAAAAACCTAAAAAAGCCCAGCAATACTTTGCTCGACCCGGAAATCGAACCCAAGGCTCCTTGTCCGACAGTCGCACTTGCGGCCACTCGATAAACGAGGCAGTGATATTTAGGAACAAATGAACTGATAAGTTTGGCTAAAGAAACAAACGCCCTCTTGTAGGACTGTCAGTGAAATGTCTATCCTGCTATGAGGTTGTCGCAGCTATCCAAAACATATAATGAAGTTGTAGATACAAAGTTATTGTCATTAATTATGACTGAAACAATTTAAACAACATTCATTTCACCTCATGATGTATGACTAAAGACGGCAAGTTATTTCGAACTTAACTTTGAACGTTTTAAAGCTCTAATTAAAAGTCATTAAAATTCTTAAAGTGTGAAAGCAAGTTGGTGCTAGGTTGAATGACATTGCATGAACGGGAGTGCCCGTATGACTTAAGTTTTCCAATTAGAATACTTTCGTGGGCTCCGGTTAGCGTGGTTCGGTTTGTGACCAAAAGTAACTTTTTGTAAGCAGTGGTTTTATCTGTGTCTCTAGCCTTTTGTTTTTGTAATTAATTGTGAATTTGTGACGTAACACATTTATCTTAATTCGACCTTTTCTTTCTGTAAACAGTCCGTGGCCATTTTCGTATTGTTTTTAAATAAAGTCCGATTTTTGTTCCTAAAGATTGAGACTTATCGTAAACTAGCTATTTCCACGCGGTTTCACCTTCAACCTTTATAGCTTTTTATTTTTGAGAGCGGAAAATGTTCGAACTTCTTCACCCTTGGGTGAGGCGAGAGGGAGTATCAAACTCTTAACTAAAAACTACCCCGTTCCTTCTCCTGCTTTCTAGTAGTTTGGCTTTATGAGGCGCACCCGGAACGCGACGCGCTGTACGCCGTGCTTGCTCTCCGTAGACCCGCAAGTCTATATAGCTAAACTAAACTTTATACTTAGACTAAAAATCCACATTCCGAAAAATAATGCATTTGACTAATCAACAATTTCACGAACCCAATTACCAAACCAAAAATCAATCAAAATATACTTAAAAACGTACAAAAAGTCGCCTGACGTATTGGAAATATCATTGCTCAGTGGAGGGCACTCGAAAACGGGCGAAATTCCACTCGACGAGTAATTTATGAGCGTGCCATCGCGGCCCTTAATTAGGGTGCAGGTGGCGCCACACCGCGGCACTCCCCGCAACTAACAATGTAATAACAAACTTTTGTTTTAATGGCGGCACGTGGACTGTCATATTGATTTCTGATATCTTAGTACATTGATATTGTAATTATGTGATATTATCATAAATTCTTTGTTTTTGATATTTGTTGAAAGTCTTTGGGGGGTTGAAAGTCAGACAATCGATTTCTTTTTTATGTAATAAACCGGTAAACGTGTAGACGGATCACCTGATGGTAAGCAATCGCCACCGCCCATGGACACCCGAAACACCAGAGGCGTCACATGTGGATTACCGGCCTTTTGGGGGTTAGGAATTTAAGGGTTATTGGGAAATCGGGGATTGGGAACGAAACTCACTTTCACCTCGGTTTTCTGTGAGGTCGTGATATCACTCCGGTCGAGCTGACCCATTCGTTGCGAAGCATGGCTCTCCCACACTTAAAAAAATATGCAATATGTACATATTAAATGTTGCGTTTTTCGATCTATTGACTAATAGTATAACTGTTGAAACAATAAAGAGATGTTTCAAATTTCAATGTTTACTTTCACCTACACAAAATTGATTCCTACCTCAATTAAAACAAAGTGCAATTTCGTACATCAACATAAACCCGCTCGAAGTATTGCACGTGCCATTACCGATTCTATAGTTAGTATAGACAACACATTAATTTAATTACATTAAAAGCATTGAAGAATTGATTGATCAAGCCATCAACAGAGCCAGCAACTGTGAATATACACATCACATCACATCACATCAACAGCCTATAAGTGGCCAAAGGCCTCTTCTCACACGGAGAAGGTTTGAGCATTAGTCACCACGCTTGCTCAATGCGGGTAAGCGATTTCAAACAAAAATCAGAAATTATAAGCCAAGGTTTCCTCACGATGTTTCTCTTCACCGTTGGTCAGTGGTGTCTAAATAATCTTAAAAAGTACATATAACGCGGCAAAAGTTACATTGGTACTTTGCCGTTGGTAGGTTTTAAACCAACCCTCATGCATGAGAACCGGACGTCCGAAACCTCCGGGCCACCACGACATATGACTATGGCTAAACATATATAGTAAATTATGAATGGAAATCCTTAGTATTATTTAAACCTAATTAAGATTTAAATAATCCAATAAAAAAGATAAATTAGAAATTCCAACTCACCGAGTGATCACTCAAATCTTTTAATTCCATTAAAGAACTCGCTTCGCTATTCAAAAACAAGCGATTCAATTTCCGAAGAGACCCGAACGTTTCCGAAACCACACGATCTTTGTTTGCAGACTAATACATAGGGCTGTTCAATGAACATGTGCTATAGGTATCAGGTATACAGATATGTAGGGATCTTTGGCTAATATAAAGCCTACGTACATTGATTGATCTTTGATGTCAAGTTCAATTTCAATTCATCCACATTGAGTTCTGGGTCCCTAGTACCTGAATGCCCGTTTACCGTAATGATTTCTAGACTTTTGATCTGTAGACCATTTGCTAATGTCAGTTCGTGTAAGTACTTAGCATGATTTCTTGTATCTATGTGCTAATTCGTTAGTGTTTTACCGATTAAAAATTAATAATATCAGTTCTTTATTCGATGGGAATCTTTCTTTGTGGGCAAATCCTCAGCTAGCGTCCAATATGTTGTACCCTATAACGTGAAATGTGTTAAAAAGGATTGTTAAATAAACTTTATTGCTTTTAATCTAATATATACCTATTGAAGTATGCAGTTGAATTCAAAATAAGAATACTAGTATTAGAATCTCTTTTACCGCTCCGTTTGCCAACGATACTACCTGTAGTGTTATGTGCGCCTGGTAGCTCTACTTATAATTATGTTGACTGCCGTTTCCTACTGGAGTGCGAAGTTTGAAAGGTCAAGCGTAACGTAGTGAATAGTCTGTGACGCACGTAGACTCTACAATATCTGACGTTTACTTGGCTGAATAACCGATCTATTCAGGTGCACAGTTGTATAATCTATGAAAACAAGAGTTGAAAAGATGAACAGACTTTAAAAATACTAAAAAAAAACAAAAGTCCTCATTGTTACTATTTCAACTAATTAAAAAAAATAATACTTAAAAGCCCTTTCTTTTGTCAACGCATTAAAATTTAAAAATTCGAACAAGTCATTAAAAAGTTGGACGCAAGAAAAAAAAAGAAGTAAAACATTAAACTTCTCTTGTTCAACTAACGAATTCCATTTTCAATTCAAAAGCCATTAATTCCCGCCACCTAATAAAACGTCTCTTGTGATCAAAACAGGCGCCATTAATATTTCGCGCCGAATGCTAACGTTTAATCAAGGAACGGTTGTCTATTCAAAATTAAACTGATTCTCTGGCCGTTCGCGAGCTAATTTCGAATTCAACACGTGCGACAGTTGACACGTATACCGATAGTCCCTTATAATTCGTACATTGTTCACGGACCTCCATCAAAATGGAGTCATGGGCTCATGTAACATTGTGTGGAAATTTACGAAAATTCCCGACAATTTACGAACACTGATCGATGGTTTTCGAGACGTTTTTGTGTTTGGGAAATGGACGTTGATGTGTGAATTATAAGGTGGACTTGTACTGGGTAGATAGATCGACGCCGGTCGATGGTCGATGGTCGCCGATTGATCGACTAGACTTTTATTGTTGGAATTGAATGTTCCTCGTTCATTGATATATTTGTTCCGCTTGATTGATTTAACGTTTTTCTGTGTTTGACATCGTGTACGTAATTTTCCTGTTCGTTTTATCCAGTTTTGGCTCTTAATGTGTCTACTTGTTTGGTTTTCTGTGATTTTTTTCGGTAATTACTTTAGGTATAGAGTAAATTATTATCATAATAGGGCCTAATATATTTTTGCTCACCAAATAACGCTAACAACCTCTTGTTATCCTTCTAGTAGGGAATTTGCTGGTGTCACACCAATGCACGTGTAATATTTGACAGCTGCTGTGATTGGACAAATAAACTTTTTCCTCCATTTGCGCCATCGGGAGTGCAAAAAAACGCTAAATGGGGGCCCATTACATTAAGCGATAGTATTTTTTATAAAGTTCAATATTAATCTGAAAGAAATAATAAAACATATATACACAAAATAGAGATTTTGATAGCAATAGTAATAATAACACATTAATGTATAAAAACAATTAATATTTGCATCGCAGTCCGACGTAGATAAACAACTCTGGGTCGACAAAAACAGTAATGGAATAGTTGCCGATGGTCGAACAATAAGTAATTAATTGTCACAGATTTATTATCGCTACTGATTGATCGGAATTGATATCACGGTATTCAATAAATAGGGAACATTCGATTAACTTTTTCACTTATTATTTATACCAACTTACTAACTAATGTGACGATATTTCCGTTGATTCATTTTTATTAAGAATAAGTAGGTCCAAAAATATTACGGAAAAAATACAACTTATGAACGACAATGAAGAACATATGAAATAAAACGTCTTTTTTTAAGACCTTTAATTTTATTTACTGCTTCAATGTTTTTAAATTTATATCGCTTAAACCTTTTCTTACGTCTGAAGAATATTAGATGAGGCCCAGTAGGGCTGATATCTGATCCGGAGCTGCGGACTACCTAGCGGGTTTACCGGGGCTCCGGTTCGAAAAACAGGAGTAGGTGGTTTCTAGTCTAGTCTTTCAATAAGAGTCTGAGACTCCCTCTCAACTAGCCCAGGGCGGAAGAAGTCGTTGAATTATTATTTTAAAAAAGTCTGAGGAATATGTCTATATGTCTCTAAGTGTGGCAGTGAACTTCAAAATTCTAGAAGACAATTTAAGAAGAACATGTGAATTCTCATTAGCATAGGAAACTAATAAATGTGGTAGCAGACGAGGCGGCAACCACAGGTGTGGCCGTGTAATTACAGGGCCGCCACAGGCCGCCGCCGGCATTACTTCACCGCAATGGACCACACGTCCATTCTCGAATCGTCTCACAGTATAATGAATATTAGTTCGTTTGTGATTGTGTTTGGAGTGTGATTATTTATTTTCAGTTCTATATATGGTGTCACAGTACTTGGTTTGTCTAACAATACCATTATTTTCTAATCTAAAGCAGTTGGCTCTGAATTTATCATTCCGTATTACTGAATCACTATTCAGGATAACGTAAGCAAAATACAGATGACGTAACAAATATATGTACTTACTATGTATAGCAACAAGAGTCAAAAGACTGTAACAGCTTCGTAGATAACACATAAGTCACTGTAATTGCAAAACTGTAGGACTTAGATTTTTTTTCTGATAACAGTAGAAAAATGTACAATAAAAACCGACCCAAAACATACAAGTTTACATACACATGACAGCCAAACCCGAAACAATAATTTGTGGATCACACAAAGAGTTGCTCCATGCGGGAATCGAACCCGCTACACGTTACGCGGCAGCCAATTACCCAGCCACCAACCGTGCAGTTATTCCATCCTTCTGTATTCAGTAAGGAAGATACCATTAAATCTAAACCTTTTTCTTTCACCCCTACAGGACGCATCAGGAAAATGCATGGCGACTCAAAAGCACCTGGTGAAGGAGTGTCCGGAGATGCTGGCCATCTCGACGTGGACGGGTCAGGTGCCGCGCAGACCCACCTTGCCGCCAGGGGCCAAGCTGTCACAGCTGATGGCGCTTGGCTCCCGGCGAGACCCTGGCCACGTCGTCTGGATGCTCGCAAAATCTGATGCTGAGATGAAGTAAGTGGTTCCTTTATTTAATTTTAGTATAAGTTGATACAAGAAATATTAGGGGATTAGAAATTTTAAATATTTTTTATATTGGGTAGTGTTCAAGTTGTAAGTACTTCTTATAAAGATACACTCGGTTCCAACAACATACTACTATTACAAATAATATTTATATAAAAACTACCACGTAGCCCGATAGATGGTGTTGGGATCGAGTTAAATCGCGATATGGTTTAGTTACCGGCAATACATTAGGGTACTAGGTTTAGCAGAAATAAATTTTGTCTCACTCTGAGGTACAACGTTTCATTCCAGTATCACTGGCTTCCAAGGACTATGTGCCAATATTGTTCAGGTAAAATGTCAATAGTATAACAATTGTTGGTTAAATGTGCGTTTCTTTCATTTAGCGCCTATTTCACCACCTTCATATAAGTGCCCGATAAACTTATGTGGCAGATAGTTCATACAAATTATGTTCTTTATTCAAAGTTGTCTGATACATAGCAGCTATCCAGACATTGTGAAACAAGTCCTTAATAATTTAAATCCAATAAAATTTGATGTTCATTCCTCTTATAACTGTTTATTAAAATTATTTCCTTGATGCTTCATTATGTAGTTACATTTGGTAACATTTGATTATATAATAGAGTGTAATTAGTAATTAGAAATTGTTAACATGGCACAATATGAAATAATGCAAATAATGTAATGTAATAATGGTAACATTAGCGAAACAGCTTAGTTAGCTACCAGCAGCAAGCTGTTACCGCGAATATTTAATTAGTAGTGGTCGACTGGACGCTATTATAATATTAGGTGGTTTTCCACCAGAGATGTGCTATGCTACGTTGTTGTGGATGCGTTTGGCTTCCACCAATCATATTCATTGGTACATATAGCTAAGCACTAATGGAAACGGACTCAGCTAAGCTATGTTTGGGGGTTAGAAATTTAAGGGCTGATGGGAAATCGGGAATTGGGAATATTGAGAAGGGGAGTAATTGGGCCTGCGGTAACCTCACTCACACAATGAAATACAACGCAAGCGTTATTTCGCGTCGATTTTCTGTGAGGCCGTGGTATCGCTCCAGTCGAGCCGGCCCATTCGTGTCGAAGCATGGCTCTCCCACACTTAAATTACACCCATGCTTATATTAAGCTAATTAAACAAACAGATTCTCCACAAAAAAATCAAAACGAAATACCATCGAAAAGCAAAGTTTTATAATTAAAAGAAACAGCACTTAATCATGTCCCGATGAAATGGCTCGAGAGGACTTATTTATTTTGAGTTCATCGCCATTTCGGTCTAAGGTCACTTGGGCCCATTTAATTGGACGGCTGGCACATTAATCTCCACCGCTGGTAGGGTTAGACTAGTTTAGAACTTAGCCGAATCTTTTTAAGCACTATTCGGATCTAGAATCTCGATGATAAGGGTCTATCTTGATTTTATTGGAGTGGTGCGCGCGATTTCTTTAGTTTGAGTGACGGAACTTTATAGAGTGGTTATAAAGCTGTCGTTTCAGAAATCAAGGAGATTTTTATGTGCTTAATTCTTACTTTTGTTAATAAGGTTATATGACTTATTCATATATCATACGATTATAACAATACTTTGTTGGTCGAATGGTCGCAAGTGCTGACTGGATGGCAAGTGGTTTTGGGTTCGGTTCCTGGGTCGGGCAAAGTACAAATGGGTGGGTACTTTTTTGGGTTGGAATTTTTTCAATAGTAGCACATAGCCTGGAATTTTACCCTGTTACATTGGCAATAGGCTCACCCACTAGTACATGTGGAAATGGTAACAAATATGGTAAACATTGGGGCAGTGATACTGTGCCGTAAATGTACACCTCTGCCTAGCCATTCGGGAATTAAAGGCGAGACTTATTCACGTAACTGTTCGACGAGCTTACTCGAATAGTTTCAGGCGCCTATAAATAGGATAGCTGCGAGTTTCTAGCCAATTAACAGATCTGAAGTTCATAATTATATCTGACGATTACTACCCTTATTACCTCTGTATATAAGTAAATATTTATAAATATTGTATATAATATTACACATTATCATTATACAAAGATTTAGTACATATTTTTAATACGATATTCCGTATATGTAGAGTTATAATTCGACCATAACAGTATAAGTTTGGTAATAATGTTTCATGAGGGTCAAGTGGGCAGTTCTCGCTAACGACACGTGTATATGATTACGGCTTATGATATTAAATGGTTATTATTTATTTCGTATCATATTTCATAATAACAAGACTGTTTTGTTGATCGGGTGGTCGCAAGAGTGAGCGTTGAGCAAGATGTCTCTTGTCCGTTTTCCGAGCCGAGCAAAGCATGGAGTACCTGGGTTCGCGTTCGGTTTTTTGAAAAAAGTCGTAGTTATAGCACTGAGGTTGGAAATGGGACCGTTTAAGCCTTTTCCTGTAATTCATAACATAACTAGTAAAAGGTAGATATTCTATGGAATTTTCGTAGTATGCGTATTAGTGCATACTCCTACAGAAATCACTGATCCCCATACGCTGTTTAGTGGTGCTAGTTACCAACGTGCTTACGGCGCGCTGACTGCGAGCTGCAAGCACGCGATATGACGATGATCTACCAACTCTCCGGCTCCCGGTACCGCCGGCTTTTATATATTGACGTTATGAAATATATCATATGACATACGATTTAAAGTTCAAATTTAAATGACAATTTAATTGCTGGGTTGGACTTAAGGAGCACCGGCACAGTGTGTTATAGTACTATCTGTCAGATCATGGACAAGGCATAATATAGTAAACTATTTTAGGATTAGACATTATCAAGGATTTCCTCATTTAGGATTATCAACAATCAGAACGAACGAATGATAACATAAGACATCGTTCCCTAAAATCCCACTTTCTACAAGAAGAGGCAGAAATCGGGAGTAATGCCCGTTCCCGTACAAATGATCCTACATCAGATTAAGCACCAATCGCGCATAATCCCAGGTGTTGCCACAATTATACTCTATTATCAGACCTTAGGGTTGAGTTATCTCGGATTACTTACCTTCCAAAGTAGGCCGTTTGGGGCTAAATTTCTTTGGTTTAGGATTAAGGAATACGGTTGCTATTTTGATGGTTTCTTGGTTTATTAAGATTTTGTATTAAGTGGGTTTTGTGAACGTGGTTTATTAAGTGCCTTTCTAAAAGGTAAATATTAGTTGGTAAACATAAAAAAACCATAAAGTCACGTCTTAGATGTAATATTGTAGGTAGAGGTGCGTATAATATGTAAATACCATTTACGTTATGAGTCTCATGTAATAGAGAGTCAGTGAACCCTATTGCCATACGTAGCCTATAGGTAGGCTCCAAGAGTAGGAATGGGGTGGTTTTTAGTCAGTAAGACTGTGACACATAGGTAGGCTAGGCTCCAACGGAGTAGGATGTGGTGGCTTTTCGTCAGTAAGAGTCTGACACTCCCTATCGCCTCACCCAAGGCGGGAGAAATCATTGTTTGATTTTTTCGCTTTAAAAAGTGCACATTTCATTATGGCATAATCAAAATAGCCATAATACTTTGCCTGTTTTAAGAATCGAACCATCGAAGACCCGTTGCTCGGCAGTCACACCGATTTTCTGACATAGCGAGTAATACACTCGCGAAAGCATCAATCAAATCTAAAAATATAACGTTCTTTTACTGTACAAAATCAACCGAAAGGGTACAACACCTTGGAAAGTAACAAAGTATAATATAAACATGAATTAATGCGACCTAACACTGAATTATTAATGAATGCCACACCTTCACTAATATTGTAACAGAAAACTTTGTTCGGGAACTGTTTGCTTATCTATAACACCTTTACAGCTGTAGAGTTTTCGATGAATTTTGGGTTATAAATAGAGACTGCGTAGATGACGGAGCACAGAGGGTTTCGAGTACAATTTCTTGTTAGTAACGAAATTGGACGCTTTTTCAGTCAAAATTGACTTTCCCATATTATAATACATAGGATTCTTACCAACTATGGAACTCTTTTTATTGTAACTTTCGTGAGACATACTAAATTAATTATTATGTTATCGGCTTACTCACGTACTGTTATGATATTCATGAATATGAGCCTCTAGCATGGCTTGAAACTAGTCGAGTTCCTCGTCAAAACAGTACGTGAGTAAGCCGATAACATAATAATTAATATGGAACTCTTATTAAAAGTGGGTGTTACATTGTATACGGCATGTGTGCACCTCTGTCTCCTCCTTCTTGACAATCAATCAAGCAAATAGAAAAACGAGTTAAATATTTGCATCATCCTATCTGCCACAAAATGCCCTAAATCACAAAATGCACTTCTAGATCGACTGGTCAATGCGATGCATTACTGTAAAGTAGTTACGATACCAGTAGTTACCTTTAGGGTCGGTTCAGATTTGACGGAACATGCGTTGCGTATCATCGGTCGCGTAACGCCAGAACAGACAAATGTATAGAAAAACAATTGACCGTTCACACTCAACCGATGATACGTCAGTACGACCGATGATACGCTCGACGTATTTTACATCAGATATGAACCGACGCTTAAAATTACGTAAAGATTATATTATATGCCTCTAATATAGGTATTCAACAAACACAAGTAAGTAAGCCCCAAGAAAAGAGTTTATTTACTCAAATAAGAAAAAGTTCCAAAGAATTGATCGTTCGTGTAGATTATCTGTGGAATTTTAAACGACGTAACTTTGTGAGCCTGCTATTATTCTGTTTGTCTTCCAAAAGTTTCGTGTCAGATATATTTCTATGTTGAATTATGTTAGTTCAATGACCTTTTGTTTCGTAGGTACTTAGGTAGGCATCTCGTGAATAATTTATAGTACCTAGTAGATACTAGAAGTCCTATCTATCGTAAATCTAGAAACTATCTAGGTATCAGAAATTTTGTTTTGTCGACAAAAATAACTACAACAGAAGTGTCTGTTTTGGATTTTGATTCAATTTGAAAGTTTGACAAGCCTCTTTTTGAGTTTCACAGTCAGTTGCAGAAAACTGTCTTTAAATTCGACATTAGTTAATCCGTCATTATCGCTAATATTCCATAAATTTAAAGACGTTGCACAAAACTGTTGCGGGTCCCTTTAATGGGACTTTAACTAAAGACGACATTAAAAAGTGTTGCAAGTTAAAACACATATTTTGAATGAACTGATTACGTAGTATTTGTATACTCTCTGGAACTGATTGAATGTAAATTGTCATTAAGGATGGAAGGAAGCGAATCCCGCTTCGAAAGAAACCGATTTTTAAAATGACGATTTATCGATTGTGTTTGGATTTATTTCATGTAGTTAAAGGACACTATAAAAATCAATACAATACCATTTGTTACTACTTAGTTACTTGTAAATTAAGACTCAGTTATGAGTTTTTTCAGAGCTAATTACATTATTTACGTAATAGCTATATCTATATTTTGTATTTGATTAAATATCTCTATATTTGACAGATTAAGCATATGTGTTAATTTAATTAGCTACTATTAAATGTTTTTTGTAGTATCTTAACCCATATGGCGCCTCTGTACCTGATTGGGTACAGTGAAACAATTGACAAAAGTTGTAATTATTTTTACTTATTGCTGCTGTTACTGCTCGTTGTAGTGGTCTATAGGAACAGTACTTCGAAATAATTACAGTTTATGCCGATAAAATTTTTGAAATCTGTATCTGTGAGGATTTGAACATCGTACTATAATTGTACATAGAGGTAAGTACTGAATAATATTTTTTTTTAAGTTTAGCGTAAAGAAAATGTTATATTTTATTTATTGTTTTTATAGTACATAGAATGATTTTTAAATGAAATACTAAATAAATATTTTGTTTCATATATTTACATTGTAATTGAGCATGGAACAGTACTGTACCTAATTGGGTACAGCGGCCGAATCTGTATAACGATTATCTTTTGTTTCAGATTTGTGTGATAATGATTTCGAAACGATTTAACGTTTCTGATCATTACAGCGGGATAGAGGAAGCAGTTAACAATAATTTAGAATATAGTGACAGTGATTCCGGATGCGACTTTGCAGTCATACTACCAGCACCCAGCATTGTCACAGATATCACTGTGAGGACCGCCCAGAGGACACGGTGGAGCATACGGTGGCGGTGTGCTCTGCATGGGCTGAGCACCGACGTATCCTCAAGGATGTGGTCGGCGACGGCGACCTCTCGCGTCCGGGATTGGTTCAAACCATGGTGCGGAGCGAGGGGGACTATGGCATCTCCTCCTTTTGCGATAGCAGTCATGCTAGCTAAGGAGCCGTGAGAGAACTAACCTCCTATGCCCCAGCCGTCGCGAGAGACACTCCGGGTTCGGGGATCGCGGGACGACTCGGCTACCAAGTTCAACTAAACAAGGATAGCCCGCTGCCCGACCAGAACTAGACCCGTGCGTGGCGCGTCGCGTTCACGCGGATCAAAGAGCCATTACACTAAAACAGACTAAAACCACCACAGATGGGGCCCAGTAGGGCTATGCCAGATCCGGTCGAACTACCTCTTGCGGGTTTTCCGGCTAACAGAAAACAGGGTGGTTTTTGTTCTGTAAGAGTTTGACATCCCTAATTTCCGAGGCGGGAGAAGTTTTGGATGATTTTCCCCCTCAAAAAAAAGCTTGTCACAGATGAGGAGAAGGTGGTGTAGTAAAATGTCTAAAAACATTGTGCGTAGAAAACAAATTTTTGACCTTTTCACACAACGTAATACGCCGCTGTATAGTTGGGTACACCCCCTAAAACGGACCCAAATCCTAATTTTCGATTTTTATGTTGATTTATAGAATTTTATGTCTACGCAGTGATAAAATACAATTCATATTAATATATTTTTTAGTTTTATTTTGGCGGTTAATGGGTTAAAGTGGAATACATAACAATATCAAATCTTATTCTAATTCACTGACCGGCAATTATGGTTTTTTTAAAATCCGGATATCAAACTTTTTGGTTCGCGGGAAAAAAATCCTAGATCGCCAGCCCTAGTTGTCAATATTGACATCATGAGCGTTTCTGTCATCTCTGTATTTAAAAAATCCAATTTTTTACATTCAACGATTACAATTGCCGTAATGTGGTGTCTGCCCTTTCATTGGTATCGTAACAGCGTTTGTAAGAGAGAAGATTTAACGTAGCTTCCAGGTGTTTGTTATTGTTGTGATTAATTGAGAATTGGACTCGTCTCGAGTTTTCCTTTTGTAGAAAGAATTTTCAGCATTATTCTGCCATGGTATCTGGTGCAATACAGGCGGTTCAGGCAGTATGCATCGCCCTTGTACTAACTTTTTAAGCAAAGCATTACTAAAGAATGGTTACGATATTGCACCCACAGAGGAAGTTCAATTGCCCCCATGTAATGACGGTATGGTATTTTAGTAAAATAACACTAATACCGAATAAATTAATTTAAAACAAGATTAGTCGTTTTATTTATTCTTAAAAATATACAAGGTCATACATCTATTAATACACCTATTCCCCTAGCATGTAGGATAATACCGAATGTTATTTCAAGATGCGAAAGATTAAATGAAATTCATGTACTTTCAGGAATTATAATTTATTTTTACAGAACTATTATAAACCAACAATCCGTCTCATCGACCAATATTCGAATTAAGTTTTTCCGCCATTTTTAGATTTCCGTAGCCAATGGCAAAAAACGGAACCCTTATAGATTCCATGTTTGTCTGTCTGTCTGTCCGTCCGTATGTCAGAGCCATTTATTTCCGAAACTGTTGGGCCTACATAGTTGAAACTCTGTAGGTTGAGTATTTCGATAACATTCGAATTTTGAATAAAAATAGTAAATTTAAGGGGTTTTGACATCCATACATGGAACTGTTCAAAAGTTTTTTTCAGCTAACATACCCGTGATGGGTGTCTATGGATTCTTTTTGTAATGTCTTTAGCATATCTAGACACTCCAAAAGGTTAAAACCATTTTTCGTCAAATTTCAACCGTTTTCTAAGTTAGACTTCCAAAGAGAAAAATGAGTGCCCCCCCTCTAACTTTTAAAATAAGAGAGTTGAAAAAACAAAAAAAAATATATGGTGTAGATGAGTAGAAACTAACATCGAAAATTTTTGAACGAAATATCAATAAAATCGTAAATATAATTTTGTCGCATACAAACACTATGTAAAACCAAGTTATTTTGAAACTTTTATAATATGTCATCTACTTGCTGTTACGTCTGGGCGAGTCCGACTCGCACTTGGCCGGTTTTTAAATATATCATTTGACGTTCCATGTCAGCTAACATTTATTTTAAACAGTTTATGTAGTCTATGAAATGACGAAAAAGGTTTAATAAAATGACCAAAAAGGTTTAATATTATTCCTATGAAGTACTCAGTAATTAAATACTATTATAAAATTACATCCTACATTATATCTGTCTGGTGTTGCTAGTGGTTATTAACACTAAGGAAAGCCTATGTTTGGCAGGAAGCTGATCTTCGGCTCCAGTAGCGAAGCTTCAAACATATCAATAACTATGTGAGGCCATCGATGGCTCTATTTCTTCGAGTTTGTTTGTAAATTGAGTATCTC
Organism: Spodoptera frugiperda; assembly: GCF_023101765.2. NCBI lineage: Eukaryota > Metazoa > Arthropoda > Insecta > Lepidoptera > Noctuidae > Spodoptera > Spodoptera frugiperda. The sequence continues at coordinate 2,488,046 of NC_064219.1, read as the reverse complement.
GCAAATGTGTAAAGCTTTAGAAATCCTGTATCTCACACGAAACTCTTCTCCGTCAGTTTTTCAAATAAATTTATCCTATCTGGAATTACACGACGTCGTCGTGGAAGGAGCGGATAAAGATGAAAGGGACAAAATAATACTGTAATAAAGTAAAAAAATATTACTAGCACTATTTACAAAAGAATTCAGAGTTTAATAACAAGTTTAATGGATGTTTGAAGGCATTAAAAATTATAACCCCAAACTGTCAATTTAATGCTCCTTTAGCGCTAATGACGTTTTGTGCAACGTAAAAAATAGGCTAAAGTCCCGATTTGACGTTTCTTTAATTAAAGTTAATCCGGCAAAAATGAGATAGAAATACTTCTTTGTGCAACACTTTAAAGCTTCATTAATATTTAAAGTCCCTTTTTGAGTTTCAGTCGCTTATTTTGTTATTTGTTGTCTGATTTGGCGGGTTTTCGCCTTTATAGTTTTCAAAACTTGACTTTTCTATTCTACACATGATCTTTTTGATACTTTTTTTTGCGGGGGAAAATCAAATGGCTTTTCCCGCCTAGGGTAAGGCGGGAAGGAGTGTCAGTGTTTTACTAACTAAATAAAGAAAGGCCTAATTAAGAGTAGCCTTGAGTAAGTCGTATTTATGCGCTTCTCAATTTTGATACAAAATTAATGGATGTTTTTAATCAACTTCAGTATACGGCACAGGAGTATTACGGCAGTCGAAAATTCTCGAAACCCATTTGTGTTGTCACGATCTAGTTTCATATTTTGGTGTAATGTGTAAATATATCACGTTATTTCCGTCATTAACAAACACCTAAAACCTTGAACGTAATATTTCACGAACGATATTAATTTCCGAGGAAAGGCGCTTCACCGCCATCTTGATTTTATCGTTTATCTCCCGCGCTTTTTTAATAGCTAATATGTCAGCAAGTTATGAAATATTGAAATATGTTCTATTACTCGTAATATGGAAATTTAATTGAACAGGGAAGACATTTTCATGTATGAAAATGAATTGTGGACCATGTTTTAATTTATTAAAACACAAATTCAACCTACAAACGTCGTGACATTACCTACATAAATATTATTTTTAGGTTACTTATATTAGAGGGGACCCAGTAGGGCTGATACCCGATCTGGAGCTGCAGACAATGTAATAGGTTACCGGGGCTCTGGCTTAAAGCAGTCTTTTTAGTCAGTAAGAGTCTGACACTCCCTTTCACCTCACCCAAGGCGAAAGAAATCATTGAATGACTTTCCGCCCTCAAAAATGTTACTTATTTTAGTAAATCACTTCGATTACTAAATCGGTAAATAAACCCAAAAACCTACTCAGCAATCTTACTTACCACCGATCTATCTAAAAACCATTCTCTCAAAAGGAACCAGAGAAAACATACTCTGAAAACACCTAATTAAAACCTTGAAAGACTTCCTACCACGATTGAAAATTTCTATACAAACGTTTCTTTAGCTTTAGCTTATAAATACCGCATATAATGTCCCTCAATTACCAACCAATTAAGAATACGTTCTATTGCGGAAATTTACGAGATTCCTTCTCAATTAATTACCGAATAGATTGCTATTATAATTAAGTAAATGGAAGAAGTAGGTTTTATTAAATAGGTCGCTTTATATAGTGAGTGGTATTGATGTTCATTGCTTCTTTCTATTTGGGTGATTCATACATAGATTTATATGTAAAGATTTATATGTAAAAGGAAGTTTGAGTTTTAAATATATGTGAATTAGAATTCATTTTTCGTTAGCTCTAGGTACGTATTCTTCGACAAACGGCCTTAATTAATGACCTATCTCAAAACGAAATCTATGATTATCGTCTAAGATCGATTTTTGACAGGAACTCTGTATCACAACTAATAATCGAGGCATTACTTGTATTAAGTATCAAACCTTATTGATAGATTTTGGAGCGTATAGCTCCAAAATACATAATTACTCAAATATAATTATATATTTGTATTTGATTAAGTATGTATTTTGGAGCCTATGTATTTGACTGAGACAGGACTGTAACGCATTCTGACAAACCTGAAGCTTTTAAATTGCGATCTCCATCCTGCCAAGCGTGGAAATTATGGCACACCCTCTTATGTAAAGGAGGTCCAATATCTTCTTGACTAGAGATAAAAAATATGACGTCATCGTCGATAATTTGCAGGGAACCTTTACAACCGCTAACCATTCCGGGTGCTTTTCCACCAGAGAGTACTATTTTTTTTTTTCAGCTAAGCTATGTTTTTATATTGAAAGATGCATGCTATGGATGTGTGACATCCGGAAGGATGCACACATCTTGTATAGTTTAGTAGGAAACTACTATAATATACAACTCGCATACTCTAGCTGCGTCTCACACAGCTTTAGCATAGTATCAGTGGAAACAGTCACATAGTTTCACAGTTTAGCTATTCTATCTTTGTAGTAGAGTTGGTGCATTTCCACCATAGATGGAAATGCACCAACTCTTGTTGTCAGTTGGTGCATTTCCATCTATGGTGGAAATGCACCATCACTTAACATAACTATTACCCCTTTAAAAAATATTACTTATCTCCAAAATAGTACCTATTTTTCTCATTATATGCCAATGATACGTTCAAATAGTAAATGTTTGTCAGTCATTCAACTTAGTAAGACGTTGCTGAATAATGTATCGATGATACAATTGACATTGATAGTACTAATGAAAGGGTCAATGCCCTCTTTGTCTTGTGTTCGATAGACTTAATTGATACATTCGTCAATTGTTTTTATTTAAAGAAGTGTGGGATAAAGTTTGGCTATTAATCATGTGTTTGTAAATATTTCAGTATTCTGCCGTTAGTGCATTCAATTGTATTGCATTATTACAAATAAAACAAAGAAAATGAATGTATTTAGGCCGTTTCTCCAGTTTCGGTTAAGTTTCCGTTTTCGCTTACTGGTGCTACAACTTTTAACAATGAAAATCTTTTTTATGTTAGGTACGAATAGACCATCCCAAATGCATCTAATAAAGAGCTGATGGAATTACTTTTTCCGATTTTTTCCAACGCCAGATTTTTGTCGGAGGAATAACTTCGAATATTCTTATACAATCTTTCATACTAAACACTGTCAAATGACAATTTTATTCTAGACTTAAGAATTATATGTTGATTGAAAAATCATTCAAAGATTTCTCCCGCGAGGCGAAAATCAGCCCATTTCAGTCTTCTATATATCTACACCGTACCTATATACTATATTTCAGGTACATAAGTACATTGTACGTTCTAGAAGCAATATATCTAGTCATCTGCCATTCCCGGTAACAAGATAAGCGGAGGTTTTGTAACGTTAAACGTGAAATATGTCGGTCTCGACACGGAGACGTTGGCCCAATATCAATAAAACAACGTTAGCGACTCTGCCCTACTCGTTAACAATGAAAAATCAGCCTCCCCGCTGGCGAACTTTCTAATATACGTGTCTAAGGACGTTGTAACATTTTCTCATTTTCAAAATACAATGTAAGTGAGTTAAATACTGCTACTATTCCTATAGGGCCAAGGGTATTTGGGAATGGCCTTTAAAATGAAGCTAGAGAGATCTACGACGCGAATAGAATAGACACCATTTTTGATAAGGGGTAAAAATCATCCAATGACTTCTCTCGTCTTGGGTAAAACGTGAGTGTCAGACTCTGACTAAAAGCCTCCTCGTTTCTACTCCTGCTTTGAGCTGCAGCTCCGGGACGAGAATATAATAGACCTGCAACACCAAGAAAGTTAGAAGAGCATGGCCGGCATTATAAAAAAATACGCTCTTTTCTTGAAGATTTGGGGGTCGGTTCATTTCGGTGTTTAAGCAGAACAATTGAATATTCTACGTAATCTGGCAACAAAATCATCAACACAAAGTAATCATAAAATAGTTATTATAAGCATAACAAAATAAATATAATAATCTACCAAAATGTACCATTCCGTTCAAAAAGCAATCACAATCACGAACAATGTATTTCAAACGCAAAGCTTTTAAAATAGGCAACATTATTCACAGGACCATCTCGACGGAACCCGATCTTGTCTCATTATTTACAATAATTGGGTGAACGGGGATGAAAGGGGTTGTAATACGATGCGTAGCTGTGTGACGGTGGCGTGGAAGAAAAAACCCGGGTAATTCATCATGGTCAGTGCTAAGACAGGGCTGTTGATGTAGTGAGGAGATGTTACTGGGATAATACTTATTTAAAAAATACTTTTTAAGAGAATTCGGTTATAGGAGATGTTGGAATTTCAACACTAAAAAATACACACGTACACTTAATAATAACTAGCTTCTACCAGCGGCCGGCAGTGGGATTAAAATCCTATCAACCAAGTCCGCTCTTTCCCTATCTGCATACAAAATTTTATTAAAATCCGCTCAGTAGTTTCAGTATGATTGACGTACAAACATCCAAACAAACAATCTTTCACATTTATAATATTAGTGTGATTAGGTATAAAACACTTATTTATACCTACATAGAGCATCATTGATAGTCTGATGATGACACAATCCTGGACTACAAACCTTTTCCGTAGAGTTTCACCATAATCACCACACTTGGAGATTTGGTAATAGGTAAACAGCATATGTTATGAGATTATGTGCGTTATTGTCTAAAGGCTAGGCAGAAGCATTATTACTAATCGCTTGGCTACAATTTATTTATTTGTGAATTCGTTTTACTAAATCTTACATAGAAATGCGACATTAACAATCTTTATCCTCTTTAAGCAGTAGGTATCTAATGCGATGTTATATTACGCCATTCATTTAATATTTACCGACCGACTCCATAATACACATACATATACAGTCTATAGAAAAACACCCTCTTCCACCCTACATAGCCATTCAGCGAAGAAAAATAATATTTGCCCATCAGATAAACGGCGAATATGATTCTTAATATCGATAATAAAAATGAGCCTAATAAAAGGTTTAGGGGAAGGCTCAAGGTCGTAATTGGATAATTCGATTTATTTAATCGAGTGTCGAGTGTTTGGCGATTGTTTTAGCTCCTCCCTAGCATGAGTTGCTGTTGTCATGACAACTTATTACCACGCTCTGGGACTTACATAAAACCATCGAGGTTATATAAGTAGTCGTCCGCTATGGCTTCGGAAGGGAAATTTTCCTCGACTTTGGCAACGTCTGAAACTCTTCCGTTCTAAACGGTCAATCTGGAAATCAATGATGAATGCGATGTTTAGTTTAGTCTTATGGCTGATATGATAACGACAATGATAGATAATACTCTCGTTTTGGGTGACTATGTAGAGTGGTAACTGGACATAATTATATGGCACAGTATTTATACTTTAAGTGTAGGAGAGTCATGCTTCGGCACGAATGAGCAGGCTCGACCGGAGTGATACCGACGTGAAACAACGCTTGCGTTGTGTGAGTGAGGTTATCGGAGGCCCAATTACCCTCCTTCCCAATTCCCTTAAAGATTCTTCGAAAATATTTTTTATTTTATTGTAGTGTTAATGTTATAGTCTATAACTTACGCGTTACTCGACAACACTCTCTTTGGAAATTGAAAAAAGAATGAGCATTATATTTATCACCAATTCACCACGCTTATTGGCAATTTCAAACTTATACATATTTGAATTTATAAGTCAAGGTTTATTCATGACATAATGCATTTTAATTTTTAATCTTAATACAAACTAATATCAATGTAAAACACAATCACCATACCTCTTCAAAAATGCAAATACAATTTCAAAAAACCCTGATAACCTTAAGTTTAGTTATAAGGGTCCGTTCACACAGACCGGCTCGGAGAGTATCGGCGCGCATTTTTCTTTTCACACAAACCGGATCGTAGAGCATGTAATCGGAGCCGATCGGCTGCACGATCGAGCTCGAGTAGTGATCTACGGACAGCTGACGTCAACTCCTTGTTATGATTTCACACCAAATGCCTTCCCAATATTCTTAATTCCAAAAGTAACGCGCATGAAAAACTTCGAAACTCTTTTAGAGCTTTTATTGGACTACTTAACGGGTTTACCGGGGCTCCGGTTCGAAAAGCAGGAAGATGGTTTTTAGTCACCAATAACGATTCTGACAATCCCTCTAGCCTCGCCCAAGATGAAGAAGTCATTGGACATGATTTAATTTTTAATCTTAAACAAAAATATCAATACTAAAAACCCTGTTTGCAAAGTGACAAAAATCTGCTGTTCTCTAGTTATAAAGGTCCGACACACGCCGGTCTGGTGAACGGACCCTAAAACTGGAATATTTAATCGGAACATCGGTCATCGCTTCACAAAGGAGGGTTGTAATCAAGCCTAGTCTCTTTGTTATGAAATAAACACTCGTGGCGGTACAAAGGCTCGCAAAATGGCTGTATTTATCGGCAATATTCAAATACTGATACATAATATTTGACTCCAATTTTGTATTAAGTCTTCATTCAAGTTAACAGTGCTTAGAAGTTGTGGGGGATACCTATCTGTTTTGTATAATGAACATTGATATAGACGACTAATTATAAAATATACTAACTAACATCTTGACTGCACGGTTGGCGCGGTGGCTGGGCAACTGGCTGCCGTGCAACGGACCCTAAAGCTGGAATATTTAAGAACATCGGTCATCGTTCACAAAGGAGGGTTGTAATCAAGCCTAGTCTCTTTGTTATGCAAATATACACTCGTGGCGATACAAAGCCTCGCAAAATGGCTGTATTTATCGGCAATATTCAAAATACTGATACATAATATTTGACTCCAATTTTGTATTAAGTTTCATTCTAGGTAAAGTGTTTAGAAGTTATTGGGGGAGACCTATCTGTATTGTACAATGGACATTGATATAATGATAATTATAAGACATATTTAATATCAGATGATACAGAATTTTTTTCAGGGAGGTAAAATCATTCAATGCCTTCTCCAGCATTAAGGAAGGCGTATCAGACTTTTACCGACTAAAAACCATCCCGATCTTACTCTTGCTCTTACTGCAAAACTGCTAGCTTTATAGCTCCAGACTTGAGGTCTGAATATTTCCAAAATTTATAAAAATGTCGAGTGTCACTTCTCATGCATACGAGTGCAAGAATGTGACTTTTCCTGAGTTATAATATGTACTTTCTAAGCTTATTTAGATACCACTGACAAACGATGAAGGAAAACATAGTGTGGAAACCTGGGCTAGCAAGCGTGGTGATTAATGCTTAAACCTTCCCCGTATAAAAAGAGGCATTTGGTCAGCAGTGGCCATTTATAGGTTGATGATGTTATAAAAATATTATGTTACTCGTGTGGCTCGACATATTTTTGTGTTTTTTATTTTATATAATTAACAGGTCAATGTTTGGCCAGTAACTCGCTTGGTCGTTATTATTTTTATACTTCTGTTAGCATTAGATACTGCTGATTAAAACTAATGAACCCATTCGTGACTCTTTGTTTATATTTTATTATGAAAATAGGGCTTTTTATTTCATACAAAAATCATTTTATTTTTTATTTTGACTCTTATATTTAGGTACCTCATTAGAAGAGGTCTTGAGTTCGTTGCCCCAATAGTTGTATAAAGGTGCTTTTCTACGGGAGATGTGTCATGTAGCTATGCTGCGAGGATATGCTATAGGATAGAATAATAGCTAAGCTGTAAAACTATGTAACCGATTCCATTGATACGAAGTTATGTAGATACGTGGCCGCGAACAATATGCGTAGCTTGAGTATGCGATATATCGATAGTAGAGAAACCAGCACGCATCCATAGCACACATTTTTTCATATAAAAAAAAACATAGCTTAGCTGAGTCCGTTTACACTAGTATATTATGTGTACCAATTAATATGATTGGTGGAAGTCAAACGTATTCCACAACAACATAGCATAGCACATATTTACTAGAAAAGCACTCGAAGTATCATTTAACTTTGTTTTAAAAAAAACAAATAAAACCATTAAATAAATGCCATTTTCAAAAACAATTACACACAAAACTAAACTTGGAACAAACCAAATCTGAAACCCAAACCTTAATAAAAGTTTTCAAGAAAAGGGGGCACTTAAACGGACACTCATTAGAAAACATCATTAATATCTCAATTAGTTAATCTTAAGTCGAAGGAGCCGCTAAAATATTCAATTTGACGTCTTAATCTAATTAATGCTTAAGTAAACCGTAGCTAATTATGTTATCAAAATAGATTTCGACCTCTCGAACTGTTAAAGTATTTTGTATCTGTGCTTTACTTAGAATTCGCGTCTCTTTGACTTTTATTCCCTGGAGGGGTAAGCAGAGTGCACATTACGGCACGTAATACCGCTATACAATAATTTACACCCGCTTTTCATCATTTGGATTATAAGTCCCATGTAATAGGAGATGGACCTATGGCTATATACTAGACACAATACCAGACTCCATCCTACTACTGAGATTTTTTGAGAAACCGAAAAAAGCCCCGAATTCCTTGCCCGACCTGGACTCTGGCAGTCGCACTTGCGACCACTGCCTATCCTTGCGGGGATTAAAGGCGTGACGACGATGAGTATACGAGGCTCATGTATGTGACGACAAAATTCAGCCTGTGAACTGTTGGTGGAAGATATCGATATTAAATACTTTATCGAATCTAACAGTGGAACCCGAAACCCCTTGTCTCTGTCAATGTGTTGTGTAGTCCTTTAGTTTAGCTCTCACATCCACAGCTAGAAAAGGCGTGGCAGAAATAACTTTACTTTGCCACAATACGACAAGATAGAGAACCTATTTTAACCGCCGCCTTCAACACTTAACGTGCGTCCTACCATTTTTTTTAAGTAAGGTATTATACCTAAAACCTTCTCCTATGTTTGAAAAATACTATGCTGAAAACCGCATGAAAATCGGTTTAACCAAACACATGATAATCGCGTACAAACAAACATACTTACAAGTCATATTGAGAACCTCCATTTTTTGAAATCGATTAAATAGTATACAAATATTTTGACTCTTTAACTAACCCCAATGCCCCCCAATAACACCAATACGCTAGGCAGGTGCCTAGAGCTACATTATATACAAATATAGGTAGAAAATGTTTATTAAACAATCCATGTTGGGCTACAACACAGCTATATCAGAATAAAAAAGCGTGTCCGTAATTCCCAGGCATCATATCTACGTACATGGACCCAAAATTAACCCCCAAACATATTTCCAACTTAATTTACCGGCTGGAATAAAGTGTACATTAATATACGCGCAAACTGGCTTGTTTTTTGTTACGACAACAAGGAGTATGTAGTTAATGGAGTGCTCAAGGTCAACTGTCAGTGGGTGCCGTGTTAAAAATTCATGTGACTGGACGCAGATTGGTTTGGTTAATTGAAGTTTTGTTCTGTTTGAGTTTTTAAGATTTTTTGGTGCTAAAATAGGTTAACTTGTGTGACTTTTTTATTTACTAGCTTCTGCCAGCGGCTTCGTCTGCCGTTCCGTAGGATAAAAAGTCCTATGTGTTATTCTAGACCATAACCTTCAGCAATTTTGACGTGATTAAATGACAAACATATACACAAAAATTCGCATTTATAATAGTAGTAAGATATACTTAGCTGACTCTTTTTCAATAACTGGTCTTCATAAATATGAAATACATGCCCAGGTAAATTACATTTCGCTCAAGATTCTTGAACGTTAAAATGTTTAATGAGTTATTTTCTACACTCTTAAATGACTGTAAAATTATCTCTTAAAAAAAAAATGACCTTAATCCTCCATTTTAGCAGCAAACTCCTCTATGTCACAAAACAATCCGTTTTATCTCCACCTCTGTCAGCGGGGCACGAACACCGACGAGCTAGCCCGAAATAAAATTAATCCTTCGGGATGTTCCCCCGTAGGATTACGGAGTAGGACTCCATTCTTTACTTTTCCAACACCGTAGAATTTACTTGACAAATTGGAAAGGGTTATGTGAATGCCAGGTCTTAAGAATGTAGGTGATTCTTTGAAAAGTATTGTTATTTTTTGTGACTCGTTGGTGAAATATTCACCGTGTGTTTGTCAAACGTGTATATTAATTTGATTGCCAGGATATCTAAAGTATTAAGTCTTTGACTGCCAATGGAAAACTGTTTAAGGTGACAAATCCTCAGCTAACGTCGGTCACCGGTGACCACCACGGCATTCAATGTGTTAAGGATATTGATTTTTCAAATTCTGAGAAACATATTTTGTCCAAGATGTCTTTTTGTGGTATAAGCCTGAAAACAAGCAGACGAGGGAATCGGGGATTTGGAAGAGGAGTAAGTGAGCCTCCGGTAACCTCACTTACATAACGCAAGCGTTGTTTGACATCGGTTTTCTGTGAGGCCGTGTTATCACTCCGGTCGAGCCGGCCCATTTGTGCCGGAGCATGGCTCTCCCACACTTAAAATAGACCTATATAGATACAGTTTCGTATATTTATTATAGACGACCCATGTTACATAGTACTCGCAGTGTAACTGGCTACAACTGTGATTCAGCGTAACGGTTGTTACCTCTATCTACCCCTTTTTTTCTTGATGGGAGAAAACCTTCAAAAAACGCCTCGCTTTTGTGGGATTTTTACTTCATTAAAACCTCCCTGGTCCATCCCATCCCATCTGCTCCTAAAGGAGGCACTGAGTCCTTTTAGTAGAGCAAACCCGCAGCCCACATGATGCAACGCCTGTTATGACACTTCCCTATGGAACATCTATCTACTCCTTAGAGAAATATGTGACGTTACGTTATGTAATTGTTTGTATACAAGGAGGATCACGCAATAAAATTCTAAGACGCTAGCTCCGGTCCTTGCGAGCACAAACAAATGTATTCCAATGGAAATGAGTTGTTTTACTCAAATTAAAGTGACGCTTTTCATGTAGAAGTTATTTAGAATAACTGCTCTGTCAAGGATGGCACATTTTATTTATTTACTAGTTTGCTTGGGACTTCGCCCGTTAGGAGCTTTAAACGGTCTCTGAATGTTCCCGCCGCATTTTATATAAAAATATCTATTCAAACAACTTAAGTTTTAATTTTTCAATGTATAGATTACAATTTAAATTGGTGACTAATCATATCAGGATATTTCACGAGACCTATTTATTTTGATTATTTTACTCCCTGAAAAGTACCGTAATAAATTTTGAAATGGTGAAAAATCGTTTTATGTCGTATGCTATGAAAACAAACAATGAAATCTATCGTATTGTTTAAAATAATAATAGATAGATCGCAAATCTTATTTTTTTCACATGATTATCTGTAAATTATTGTTGGACCTAATTAAAAATTAAGTATTTCGTTACATTGAGATAGTCGATATCCTAAACAAAGATATATAGGTATTATTTTTGACTGAAAAATATCTCTGTTACGCAATATACAAAACAGAGCTCACAAGAAGTACTGAAAGTCACTGAAATTTACATTTTACACCGGTTACATTCCAATTTACGCTGTCACTGTGTTCCGTGTAACGGAAAATGTGCTCAAAACAATGGCAACATTGTCACGCAGCGTAGTATGGCAGCACTGATAAATGTATTTGAGAGCTGCGTATTATTTTTATCGTTTATGGTTTTTGAAGTCGGTTTTTTTAAACGTAATTGTATTCATTATGTAACCTAGTTTTAAGTAGTCTGCTTTTACCTTAATTAATATGTTTTTTTTTCTTTGTTAATGCTTACAAAAGGGATTGGATGACGGCAATATCGAAAACGGTAAGTTTTATAGTGTAATAGTGATGATGTAGATTGATTGTTTTTAATTACTTCGAAACTTGAATAAAGTTTAATTAATTATAATAAGTGATGTGAAAAGAAACCATTAAATAAAAATTATTAAAAATATATTTTTGAGGAGGGAAAATCATCGAATGACTCTGGCCTTGGGCCAGGCGAGAGAGTTTCAGACTCTAACTAAAAACCATCTCATTCCTCTCCTGTTTTTCGAGCCTGAGGGAAGTTCTTGAAAATGAATCGTTCTTGATAATTATTTCGAAACAATATTGAATTTGATTAGTAGTCATCCTATTTAAGGGACCATTACAAACGTACAAACTGTCATGAGTCATTTTTATCTGATGTCTCGCTCACACTTATGCAAGTTATATAGCTTTGTCACATTCTTTTGACGTGACAGTTCCTACATTTGTAATGGCCTTTGGCCAACTGCCTTAATATAGTAACTATAGTAATCATACTTATTAGTCCAGTCATTTGGTAGATTTCCGTAAGTTTTGAAAATTGGTAAATTTATAGATTTGGGTATGCTCTTTTCGAATTTCAACTTTGCCACCTCGTGTGCAACTTTGTCGCCAATTTTCAAAACTCCCGGAAAACTTTCCAGGATAAACTACCAAATGACTGGACTATATTGGATATTCTTTTGTTTTTAGCTACCAGCCCCTCCCCACATTGAGCTGGTGATGGCCATGCCGTATCTCCGCACAGCATTCAAGAGACCCACCGTTAGAGTGAGACGTAAGTTTGTTTTTTTTTCTTTCCTTTATTATATCCTTCCACGATAGTAAACGTGTCCCCTATTACGTAGCACGCGTAATATGACAAGCGAAAAGGAGGTTTTATTACCTAACTTATACCTACTCGTATGTGCAGTTTTGTACGCAGTAAGTTTTAAGGCAGAAGGTTAATTTAAAAAAAAATGGATGTTCTCAGTTTGACCTGTATGTATGTATGTTTGTGCGCGATTATTTTGCGTTTGGCTGAATCGATTTTTATGCTGTTTACAGCATAGTATTTTCCAGATTTAGGAGAAGGTTATAGCTACATTACCTGACTTTAAAAAAAAGCAATTTCGCATTTTTACTTATAAAGGCGGTTGCCTTTTTTAAAAGAAGTTTTATTTAGATTTTTGGCTTAAATTAATTAGTACAAGTCTATTTTTCTTTCCTGAGGTATTCCTATCCGTATATTTTCCACAAAGACAAAACAAAAACCAAACACGATATACATATGTTGTTACAATATCATTCAAAATCACCCTTAAACGATCGCTTACCAAAACCAAAAGCCCAACTTCATACATATTATACACACACACAAAGCCATTCGTGTCCATTTCCCCGTTGAAATCGATCACTGCAACCTACGCAGGTACAAGTAGCTACTACGCGTACTATAGTAACAATTGGACGTGCCAATAAGACGGTTTCAAAGGACAGCACGTGCTGTTTTGTTTACCATAAACACGTGTACTGGTAGCACGTGATAGATATAGTACATCGATATATTGTTGTAATTAAATATGAGATAGATGGAAATTAATTGTATTAGTACAGTGAAACCTCGTTAAGTGGGACCTGGATAAGTGAGAAACCTCCACAACTGGAACTCATACTGAGGTCCCTACCCATTGGCACTGAATTACCTCTATTAGTGGGACAAACAACCCTCTATATCTGGGATTTGTTCTTTCGATTTATCATCTTAGTTACCTCTATAACTGAGACAGCAAGTGAATTTTAATACATAAACCTCAGTAACTGAGACAACATCGTTTTGTTTGTTGATTTACTTATTCTTATTCATTTATAATGTGCACATAACACATTGTTTTATGTGAAATAACCCGTATGTTCACCTCCATTAATGGAACCCTCTGTAAATGAGACAAATGTTTATTTATACCTGGTTATCTGAGACACTGGGTTAGTGGAATACCTCTATAAGTGATACCAATTTGAAGGTCCCTTGAAGTCTCACTTAACGAGGTTTCACTGTATTTGTTATGGTGCTTGGATGAGAAACAAGAAAAAAAATAAGTCTCGTTCCATCATGATTATTATAATCGAGCAAGTTTTGTTCACGTTTTTGAGGACATTGTTATGTTATGTTAAATATATGGATCACAACAATACAAGCGAAATCAAACTAGATCAAAGACGAGAAGGTATTTTACATCTTAAAATAGCTTTTTATGTATGACTACATTTACATGCAGATGACATGGCTTAAAACACAGTTACAAAGAACTCCCTTCTCCTGCTACACCATGTTCAAAAGGGAAACACAAAAAAGGCATCAATTAAAAATGTTTAATTAACATGCGTCAAATGATTAAAGCCAAAACATAAGAGGGAGTAGAGCAAAGGAAATGAAATTTTAAGTCTCAATGAATAGAGTCGAAATTGATCCTTGATATACTTTTTAATCAGAACCAGCGTCCACGGTCGGACGGTTAGTCAGATTGAATTCGAAGTTACGTAATCGATTAGCTGATGCGATTGTTTCGATAAAATCGAAAATCGATTAATGGATTGTTCGGCGCATTGGGACTTGCCTATATCTCGTTATTTTATGTCGACTTGAACTTTTTGTGAGGACTTTAAAACTTCAAATGTGAATTTTTGTGAATACTCTTTAGTCTTAATTGGAGATGACTGCCTCGTTGCTCAATTGGGGATTGGACAAGGGGTCTCGAGTTTGATTCCCGAGTCGCAAAGTATTACTGGGCTTTTTTCAGTTTTTCGAAAATTTCGCAGTAGTAGCACGGAGTCCGGAATTGTAATGTGCACCTCTGCCTACCCCTTCGGGGATAAAAAGCATGACGTTGCGTATAATCGCTATAATTTCAAACTCAGCTTCAACCTACACGGACATCATAAACTGCAACAGTAGCATGTACAACTCAACATAAACCAACGCAACGTATTTACATTATAAAATTAAGTTAGCCGCTAAATTTACATGTAAAAAGGAGCGTTTTAACTAGAAATGTTGCGCTCGGCTTCCATTCTAACTAGATGTGGCTTTAATCTCATTAGTAGCTACACAGCACTATCTAAATACCTCTGAACTCAAACTAACTACGTCAGAGTACATTTGTATGACGTCACGTATTTATTTAATTTACCCGCGATAAGATAAGGCTGTATGCTAATTATTACAATTTCTGTCGTTGTGTAAGTCTACGTGTTCTCCAAGGAGGTTCTGTTGAGATATTATTCTATAAATGTGGATGTATTTTGGGGCTGAATAGTAAATAGATTTGGTTTTATGGGGTAAATGAATTGACGATATAAGGTAACCCAACCAAATAAGACCTACCTTATTTTTATTACCGCCTAGCTCGTAGGTTTAAAATGACAATGGGCTGATAATTTCAAAATCTTATATTTATTTATTTAACTTTGTAATAATGGAATCAAAATGGCTTTAGAAACAAAAATTACAATTTTGTAAACACAAATAACTAAAATGTCACTTTGGCCTTATTGGGAACCCTATGTCTTAATAAGGCCTCAATAAAAACTAGTAAGTATTCAACTTCTTAATTATAACAAAACTTTGTCAATGCTTATAATAAATGTAATGAGATCTTATTAATTAATTTTGGTCATTATACATCAGGCTAAACGAGTTTCTCATCATGTAATACCCAAGTAACATCTTTGAAGTCATCGGCACCCCAGCATCATTTAAACGAATGAGAATAACTTCTTGTTCTGTAGCCAATTTAGCGACCGACCTAGCTTTCGTGTAGAGGAAACCACTCTTTAGATGATGCGTACTTCTTTGGAAGTTATATCTGGCTGCAGCAGCCTACCGGGTAAAACAGGGTGCATAAAATTCGAAGGGTGAATAGATACTATGAAGAATTTCCCGATATCCATTCACCCCTTTTCTGTATTTATTCACCCCGTTTACCCCTTTCTACCATTTTAACAGCGTTTTCCATCTTTTGCAAAATCCATTGGCTTTCTTTTTGACAGAAGCTGGTGATCCGTTTTCTATGAAATTACTGAAAAACAACTATGCCGTAATAAGGCCTACACGTTTTTTTTGTAGGCTTTATTAGGGCATGGCACATAGGTAAACAAAACAACGATTATATGAAATACACCGATATTATAGCTATTTCACTAATGTGAGGAGATGGCTAAATGTATAATTGTCATACAGACAAAACACGGCACGTCGTATACTGATAAATATAAAAATACTAACAGTTTACGCTACTCGAATTTTATAAAAACTAAAGTGCGCTCCACGTCGTGATTGTTTTCGTCTGTAGGTTCCAACATAATCGCGGCACGGGTTGCTTGCTGTGCTCAAATTAGTTAAGTAATGTGCATGCACACTTCTACAAACTTTGGCGACCATTCGACATCGGGAAGAGGGAAATTTTCAAAATAGGCTTTATTGGGGCATAGGCCTTATTTGGTTAGGTTACTATATATGGTATTGTAGGTAATATTGGCGATATATTAAAGAAGCGCCAAATTAAAAGTGCCTTTAACCGACGAGTATGCATGAAAAGACTGATGACTGTTTATGAAGCAAAAGAGATATTATTTTATTTATTTATTTTATTTTATTTATTTATACTTTATTGCACACATACATAAAACACATTTACATTGTAATTAATAGTAATTATAGTACAATGGGCGGTCTTATCACACACGGCGATTTCTTCCAGACAACCTTTGGATAGAATATTATGTAAGAATCGAAGCAATTTACCCATTGCTTTATAATCAATTGCAATAATACTTCTACAGTCTGTGCCCCCATTGGATACAGGTGTGAGGTTATGTAGTAAAGAGTAGACGATTAACTTGCTGATGATAGTAAGCATTTTTGCAAAACCAGGGAAATTATAAGTGCATTGTAGGCCTTTTAAAAAAGAAAAAGATCATTCCATGAAGTTTATCTACCTGAGAAAACTGCTATCGTTAGTCGATCGCTCGTAACCACGACTGCCGAATAAAAGGTCCCTTGGGTTCACTTCTCGAATCGCACAAAGTTTTATTGGGCTTTTGGAGATATCACCGAGTCACGGTGTAAGATAATAGCCATGCTTTTGCTTCAATTATTATAATAGACTTACTAGCTTTTGCCAGTGACTTCGCCCGCGTTCCTGAGGGATAAAAAGTATCCTATCGCCCAAGTCAGTTTTTTTTTTAGCATGTAGCTATGCTACGAAGATGTAATAGCTAAGCTGTGAAACTATGTGACCGTTTTCACTGATACTAAGCTATGTAGATGTGCGAGGAAGATGCACAGTATACAATGTATCAATAGTAGCGAAGTTATCCATAGCACACATACATAACACGTATCTAAAGCACGTATCCATCGCACGCACTTTTCTATATAAAAACACAGCTTAGTTGAGTTCGTTTCCATCAGTGCTGAGCTATGTGTACCAATAAATATGATTGGCGGAAGCCAAACGCATCCACAGCAACGTAGCATAGGACATCTCTGGTGGAAAAGCACCCTGTGTTATCTCTATTACAATGGAGGCTAAGCTTACATCTGGCACCTAAACTATAAAGAAAAGCATAATACAAGAAAAAATACAGCCATAATATAAAATACAACCATATTTACAACCCCGGATGACCACTTCAATCTTATACTATTCAAAGAAAATCTTAGTAAATCTACTTTCATTTTACGTATAAAAGTATTAGAAAAGCAAAGCTTACAACCTTTAGTGTGGATCTTGTGTGTAACACCTTTGAATTCGTGGAACCATCTTCCTAGAGGCGGTTGTAAAAATAAATTCTTTTTAATCTTCGTATGTGAGGTGTGAGGTGCAAGACACGTGTTTGCCGAGTTTACCTACACTACAAGGTTGTTTGTGAAAGATAAAATACTTTCTTGTTTATAAACAACGTGTATTTTTTGTGGTAGCAATATTGTTATTGGTGAAAAGACGCCTGTGTTTGTTTGCTTTTCCTTCACGTCAAAACCGCTGAAGGAATCGGGATAAAAATGAAAAACTGTAGTAGATTATGCTCTGGAACAACACATAGGTTACTTTTTATACCACGGGTTCGCGGGCAAATCCGCTGAAAGTCAGTGAATAATATGTATAAGTAAACGTGCCTAAAGACTGTAAGCGTAACTGTCGAGGTAGTGGTTGTCTGGTCGTAGATTGAATTCAGGGCCAGGCCATTTTTCAAATTTAAAAAAATCTTAGCACGACAATAACACAAACACAACTATTACCTACATAGGACTTGGAGCTCTGGTGAATAGTGGATGACTAAAAGGCGTTTAGTTATAATTCTAGAAAAAAAAAATTGTATAGAAATCACTAAGTACTATGGAAGTTAATTGGTCGTCTCTCGTCATGCGTCATCGTCACACACATTGACACATTTCTACTAAAAACATCAAATTAATTTCTAAATATGATTGATGCGAGTGCGGGCGACGTATTTTATTACCTCTCCGCTAGATACGTATTTAATGGTCGCAGCTCTTAATGGGAGATTAAAGTTAATGCTTATTTTGAGACCGTAACGTTGTTAGAAAATAAGTATTATAAGTATTTTTCTTTCAGGGGGGAAAATCATCCAATGACTTCTCCCGCCCTGGGTGAGGCGACAGGGAGTGTCAGACTCTTACTGACTAAAAACCACCACGTTCCTACTGCTTTCCTGCTTTTCAAGTCGGAGCCCCGGTAGACCGGCTAGGTAGTCCGCAGCTCTAGATAAGTATTATAAGTCTAAAATAAAGTATAATTAAGGACATGCATGAGTGGGAGTAATAGAAAATTTTCTTTCACCTGCGGGAAACAGCCCAGGATCCAAGGCAATGGCAAATGAATACAGCAAATGATAACAAAGCAAATAATACTTATTTACGACTATTTTGGTTTAAGTGCGACTGCCGGACAAGTAGTCTCGGGTTAGATTCCTGGGTCGGGCAAAGGATTACTGGGATTTTTTCGAAAAATTCACGGTAGTAGTATAGCACGGAGGCTCACCCCCTATTACATGGGGTTAATAACACAAATGGTGAAAAGTAATGTACATTGTACAGTGGCATTACGTGTCGAAATAAAAGGCGTGACGACAAATCAAATATTTTCTGTTCAAAATTAGCACCTGTGCAGAACAGGGGCAAGTCGCTAGTTATAATTTAATAAATATGTATGTACAATCGTACATAGCTAAACTTGTCTCTATGTTTGATAAACATAACACATAAAATAATATGTTCAAACATCAACCAATTACTTTCTAATTACACACTCAACCCTAAAAAGGTTCGCTAATGACACAAGTCTTTACATAACCTATATTAAAATTTACAAACAAATACAAAATCATTGTTTATTTAGAAAATATCATCATTCATAATCCCTGCATAAAATTAGATATAAATTAAATGGCTCAGGCAGTTGGTGAGTATTTAATCCATATTCATTTGTAACTCTGTGTTAGAAAAGGGTTGAAATGATCCGCCACAGACTATATTACCAATATCTGCGCGCCATTTTGTTGTCCTTTGTTCTGTTAACGGCTCAATTATTTTGTTTATGGTTGTGTTTTTATTTATGAATTTCGAACGCGTTTTGTTTTGAACGGCGTATTTTTTTTTTTAGGAGTGAATATTTTGTTGGTGATTTAGGAGCTAGGAGTGTCATTTTCTTATTTATAGTGCAGAATAAATTGTCTATAAATACAGTCAGCCAAGTAATTGGGTACCTAGTTACCTATGGGTATTTAGTTAAGGAAGTAAAATCTGTTCCGGTAGTACGAGTTCGAATAAACCAATAAACCAACCAATCGGAGCGCCGAACGCGCTCTCGTTTTGTTTTCGTTCAACGTAAAGCAAACTTGTACTAAGGATACTGTATCTAATTGTCTTTTTTAACTAGTTTACGTTAATAAACTGACCTATAGCAACAATAGTAAAAAGATTTTTTAATGCCCTCAATCTTATACAAAACAATAAATCTCACACTGAAACCCAATCAACATTTTATGATTTTCACAAACGATTTCTTTAAGTTTCGCTTACAAAAAAAAAAGAAAGGTTTTCGTAAAACTTTTGAAAGGTTCTTTTTTTCTGTTTATTTGTGACCTTTGTTGGGCTTAATAATATCGCATTTTCCCTGTATATATGTATGTACTGAGCATTGTTTAGCCACAGGCGACAAGAATAACGCATTACAAGTTTGCTAACGCGAGCTTTCGAGCCCTTAGGGCCGAATTTAACACCCGCGTAAGTATTTTTTTTTTGTTTTTATTTAAAAAACTCGAGCCGAAAGTATTTTAGAATGGGCAAAGGTCATCGTTTTCGTATCGTGGCTTGTCTTTGATAATAAAATTCAGTTTTGTTGATGCTAAGTAGACTGTTTGAGAGATTTTTTATACAATTGTATTGAGTAGTAGGTATTGATTCGTGAATCAGTGATTGGAATCAATTTCTGAGTCAGGAAAAGTTTCACTCAAGATTATCTCATGATTGTCCGAACCGATTTTGATTCGGTTATTAGAAAAGTGTTTGTTATAGGTACTTAAATGCAGGTTTTAGTATATTATCGACTTCAAAAAAAGAGGTTGTGGTTGATTTTTTAAAACATAATTTAATAAAAAATATTTGTCTTCATGATATATCTTACATAAAAATGAGTTGGGTTTTCCTTCCTGAAGCTATAACTCCAGTACGCACGAACCGATTTCCACGGTTTTGCATTTGGTGGAAAGGTCTCGGGATCCGAGTTTGCTAGTTTTTCAGAAAAGTACCATTTCCACCCTTCCACACATCTCACTTACCTAAAACATACTAATAACACTACACAGCTACCTCTATAATAAAAAATTAAAAAAAAATCTAAAAAACATGTCTAACACGTTTTGAATCATGAAGAGCCTCATTAAGTTTAAATCTTTCAACATTAGTCTACTAAAAACATTACTTAGAACCTCGTACGTATCAAAGTCAAGGGGTTAATGACCCGTTGACACTTCTATTTTATCTATTGCTATGTACTTTAAAGCACTTGTAATATTAATGAGAGAGCTATGCACTTGATCGTGGTTTAGTAACATCTGTTGCCAATGATCTGTAGTTAGGACTCTGAACTATAGTTGTTCGTGGATAAATCGATCAAATTAGTACTCAAAATTATATCTAGGCTTTTTAGTCGCACGCCTCAAAGAGCCATCAGAGCATCACAGATGGGGCCCAGTAGGGCTGATGCCTGATCCGAAGCTGCGGACTAGGGTTTACCGGGGCTCCGGCTCGAAAAGCAGGAGTATAAACGGGGTGGTTTTTAGTCAGTAAGAGTCTGACACTCCCTCTCGCCTCGCCCAAGGCGGGAAAAGTCATTGAATGAATTTCCCCCCTTAAAAAAAGGCTGTTTAGTCTTCCTAGTTTCAGGTACCAGAGCTAAACGTTATATTTAATGCTATAATTAGTTCCACTTTTCAAAATTGTATGATAATTTCATCTAATAGGGAGCCTATTTCAAACATCTCATATTTTTATTTACTGTTGTGTCTTATGTTCATATTGGTTTCTACTATTACACAATCAACATAATGTGTATATTTGCAAGAAAACTTAGTTCCAACAGCCGCTACATTAAAGCGTAGGTAGGATAAACTTAACACGCAATACCATAGACAATCCATCATGGCCGCCACGCGCGCTGTCAGTGTTCCCGCCAAAACTACAGCCAACAAGCCACTTCATTAATTAAGTCAAGTGTTACGCGATTAATATCGGCACCACTGTTGACTCGACAGTTCCTTTACGAAGGGAATAGCAATGTAATGTATTACAACGATTGCTAATAGTTTTTGTCAGGCGCTTTACTCAAGAAGAATTATTGGTACTTACTGTTTTAGATTTTGTGATGTTTACAAGTGAATTAGGAGGTAAAATCGGTGAAATATTTGTCTGGAACCCTAGTATGTATACATATCCTCTTATAAATACCTTATGAAACAGATATAATTTTGATGAAAATTGAGAGCAATTGAAATAGAGAATCTCTCTTTGTCAATAAAGTGTTCATCTCGTAAAACATTGTGATGAACCAGTTAAAATGTCAATTAAATTGTTATTGCTACTAATGGAAGATTACAGCTTTAATGGCGGCTAGGATTACGTGTTCCAATCCTGCTGATTCACGAGGAAATTTATGACACAAGAATTGGTAGCGCTCAAGTTGATTGCAAACGGTCCTGATTTTTATGACCTGTCTTCCTTACGTTGGCGCAGTCTTGTGTGAGCATTGAAAATTTACTACTGAAAGGGGTGATAGGTAAACAAAAATGATTTGAGAATCGTCTTGTTTGGTAGTAGATAGTTAGAGAAGCTTGGTGGTACGAAGGAAAAAGAGACTACTGCCTAATTCTAAATCCTCTTTAATATTTCCAAAAATATTGGTATTTTAATTCAATTACCCCTCTCCCTAATCTTCACTGTCCCCGATTAAATTCCCCAACAACCCATAAACTCCTGGACCCCAAAAAGCCGGCGACGTACTTGTAACGCGTCTGGTATTTCGGGTGTCCATGGGCGGCGGCGATTGCTTACCACTAGGTGATCCATTTGCTCGTTTACCATAAAAAAATCAAAGCAATCAAATGTGCTACACGTTACAGCATTTACAAAAAACTATAAAATTCACCCACGTTACAAAAATACCACATTGACAAATTCATAACCTATAGATCCTACCCTTGTCGGTTCCAGCAGCCACATCATCAGAGATGTACACCAGGAATGCCCGCAGTGCTGTGGGAGCCCTGGACGGGCGTGGGCTGGTGGCCGTCATCAAACGCCAGGTGCCTCTAGCTGGACAACTTGACCATCAGCTCGCTTGGGGACAAGGCTGGGGGTGGGTCACCTTGCCTAACGGAGTTTGGAGCGGACGTAAGTATTGATCGGATGATAATATGTTTCCAGCTATTTTTAATCATATTAAAAGTTACTATCATACTTCAAATAATGGTGGATGACTGTCAAAAATTTTATTAGGCAAGTCGATACAAATCTGGCCTGAAATTTTATTTTGCATTAATTAATTGGTAGTTTGACAAATTCTCCGTAGAAAATTAGATGACTAATGACTGATGACAGGTTCTGATCAAATATTATGAAACACGCACTTAATTTGGTACATTCATTTTTCAAAAACTAACAAAACATACCTCCACTTTCAGGTTTGACCTGGTCTCAAGAGGGCGAGGACTTTGCTCTGCACGCGATGCCAATCATGCACCACACCAACGTCTCCCAAGCCTGTTCCATGCTGGATGGAGTTACAGCATACGAGGCTTCTGTCTACGAGCAGGCCTTAGCAGAGTATGATGATACCGGCACCTCCGACGACTGGGACTTTGGAGTCGACTGTGGAGACTTCATGATGTAAAACCTTCAAAAAACAATAACATCTTTATAAGTCTATGGAAAAATGCGCCATTTTTAAAAAGGAGCCTTTCGTTTTCGAACAATTATGGATATTGGTATCTTAACGAATGATAAATAACTTTCATCGTTTAAACTGCACCATAGTTTTGTTGCAAATCGTGTAATCGTATATCGAAATCTATCTTTAAGTAAAAATGGCGTGTTTTTTCCTAGACCATCATAAATTTTCCAAAGGACACAAAACTCTTTTGGTTAGATTAATAACACTCACAGTTTTCCTAAAACTATTACTTATTGGTCTAACCAAAAAGTTTACTACATCGTCTTATTTTTTCAAAGAGTGTCCATTTAAATAAAGCGTTGTACTTATATTTTGAAATATTAAAATGCCAAATATATTTTGTGTTAAATTAAATATTTATGTATATTTACAAAATGTGCGGGTCACAAAAAAGTATGTGCCAATTGTAAAGTTCATAAATTGAATGAAATTCTCTAAACATCTTATGAATGTGGAAAAAAAAGATTATTTTTAATTTATTCCTTCCGAATTTCCGATTTGTCTTTGCCGAGTCTTTCAAAATTTGTCAAAAAACAAAAATAATTGTCGATGCTTAATCAAAGATTAAAGGACAGAAGTGATACTTCTCTCATCGGCTGCCGTCTCGGATACAGTAGGTACTTATACTGATAATATTGATAAATAATATTGTACAGTCTACTTCCAGGCGAGTAACGACATAGTTAAAAAACTAAATAATGTTTCATGTCGTGAGTCGATACCACAATCCTGATTAAGCATCCAATTTCCTAACTATGCATTAAATAGATGTGCTCTATAGAGATACTGCATGATGTCATAGAAAAAATGTGTGTAGCCATGAAATTCTATAGATTTTTCGAATTCTTGAAGTTTGGCCTATTGATAAAGCCTAGGATGTTCAATGTAGGTTTAGCACAGTCTCGACCTCTCAGAGCGATATTTATTTAGGTAAAATATTATTTATGAAATGTTTGATACTGTCTTGTCTTAATCTTTGATAAACTGTAACGTTGATTGTTTTCTCATATCCACGTTTTCTTATACATAAAATGCATTTTGACGTATTATTAATGATGTTAAAAAATAACACAAATTTCGAGATAAAACCTTTTTAAATTTTGGTAAATGAACGACAGAAGTTTTCGAAGGTTTTATGTGATTACACAGATCAGGGTACACGTTTGTTCTGCTTTATTGAAAACTTTTTCATGTTCACTGAATACCGAATGTCGCACAAAATGAGAGTTACTTGAGAATGATAAATTATTTAACACATAGGATAAATATATTCGATGCTTGTCCCCTGATAACACCAATTACGAATTGAGAAAGTATATACTCATTGGATTCGTAAATAAAATACTTTAGAAGTAAGTTGATGTTAGTATTAGTAAATGTGGTCGGTAGAAACATACCCTAACTGAACGAAATATAACGTGGAGGTCTTTTAAATATTACCATCATTTTTTAAAGAATCCCTTTTATTCGAAATCAACGTTTTTGGTATATTGTCGGTATAGTTAGGTGTGTGGTATTTAGTACAATTATTTAAAGAAAATATCTAGTCGCTATAAAATCTTCCGACCTACCCAAAGACTGCCTAACGTTATTTACCTAATACCTGTGTTGTGTGTAACCCTAGGCATGGTAAACGCGATTTAATGTCCCTCGCCCCGCGAACGCTACATTGCAAGATTCTACTAGAACTACCCAGCAAATACTATTTAACATCATTCATGAAAGTGCTAGCATTAAATTATGCGATGGTCAGTTAAACTATTGAAAATTATTTCAAAAATACTTACTCAAATATTTATAAAGATTTCTTGGTCCGCGTATTTTAATATTGAGATGGTAGCGTATCAAAACAAAAGAGAATGTGATCTATTCGATACTAGGCAAAATACACAGACAGGCACTTAATTAATTATTTGTCCTATCTGTGTTTACGCTGGTGCGTACTACGTTTAATCTATGACCATTCAAACGAAGTTTTGACAGTTTGACAGCTGCTACAAGATGGCGCATGGCGGGAAATCTCTCAAAATAATTTATGGTCTTGCAATGTAGCTATAGATGTCGTAGCCAAATTATTGTATTATACGAATATAAATTAGAATAATAATTATTAGACGTTTATAAGATAAATTAATATTTACCGCAACTTACATTTCTTTTGATGTTAGATATTTTTTGTGGAGGAAGTTTTTTAAGTGTCGTGCCATTTTATTGTTTATTGTGCCAATATGGACGGAACTCCAATTAAATTAATTTATTGTATGTCATGATGGAGCGTTTATTGTATGCCATAAAGGTGTCTATCCAACATATTCCT
Source organism: Spodoptera frugiperda (assembly GCF_023101765.2). Lineage (NCBI taxonomy): Eukaryota > Metazoa > Arthropoda > Insecta > Lepidoptera > Noctuidae > Spodoptera > Spodoptera frugiperda. Next base: position 2,462,460 of record NC_064219.1, on the reverse strand, counting down.
GTCTCCTTTTACGTAAACACTAATCAAAGACCCAGCTATTTTAAACAGTGACTACAACGCTTTGCCGATACGTAAAGCGTTTTGTGCACTTTAGGTTTTTGAGCCTGACCTAATATTAATAATTGAGGGGTCTTTGACGATTACCAAAACCTTCTAATCTTTGAAAAAAGCAATTTAAATGTTTCTTGCACACAAAAACGTATTCACACAGATATTTTTAAGTAAACAAAAACACACCTAAGTATTTTATTTATTTCTTTATTAATATACACGATTATTTGTAAAATTAATGGTTATTTAGACAGCAATAAGGCGTTGCGTTGATCGTTATCATACGTTCAGACGTCTAGGTAATACGACATATTTTTGTATGAGATGCTTGTATGTTTGGTTTCGATGTAAAACCCTCTCAATGTGTTCGATTCATTCGTGTTTAGTGTAGTTTTATCACTATAATAAATTAATTTCGACGCGCTTGTTCGACAATTTCCTTTATTTTGTGTAAAAATTGTCTGCACAAATAAGTTTCTGATGTGATATTTATTTCTGGTGTCAATGGGTCTTGTATTATGAACCCGTGATAGTTATGAGATGTTTAACTCGAGAGATGTGCTTGCTAGTCAATTTGAAAGAACTGAAAAGTGATGCGAAGAATTTTGGAAGTGTAAATTATAACATGGATGGGTAACAAAACGAAAAGAGTTGTTGATAAGTCACCATAGACTTCTACGACTCTGAGAAAGATTAATGTTTTTGTACCTTAAGGTAACTCCATGGAAAAGCAAAACGTAAAAGGGATTAAGTCACAAAAATGTTCTACAAGTACTTACTTATGAAATAAAACAGAGTGAGTGAATAGGTTACTTCTAAGTAAGTGTGTTTCATCTTCGACCACATTATCGTTTCCCAACAGGTGAGATAATGGTCAAACGCGAGCCTATCAGCAATAAAAAGAAAAAGAAACGCAAACAAAATAGTCAAATTCAAAGAAAAATGGTAGCAAAGAAAGTCAGTTTTCCTCGTAATTTTCACGGTATTTCCATTTGTCTCATTCCAAATATTTGTGCGGACAATCTATAAACAATATTGTTTACAACTTCATTGGTATTATCCTTCAGTACGACTTTATTCAGGAATGTAATATTCATTTTTATCAAGTGCAAAGAACCATCGTTCGATTGAATTAAATCTTTCTTTAACATCATTATAGGTATAAATCAGTGGTCAGCAACCTAAACTAGCGAAGGTGGATTAAACACATGAGGATTTAAACTTTATATCCTTATCATAATGTGCTTAAGGATAAAAGTGCGAATTTATGAAAAATCCTTCTGTCTACCACAAGAATCTATAAAAGATGGTTAGCAATAATGGTCAAGAAAGATTGGAGTTGATTACAGATAAACAATTTATTCAGATACAGAAAGTATTATTTCAAAGTAAAAGTTTGTTCCTCAGATGATACCAATGATGTTACCAAAAATCTTACACAGTAGAGGATAGAAGCGTATCGCTACGAAATGGACAAATAACTATAGCGCGTGCGTAGTTAGATCGACGTCGTGTGTTGTATGAACTGTATGATAGTGACATTCAATCACAGATTATGAATGTTTGTATGTAATTTTTTTAATAAAATACCGTAAGGATATTTTTGTGTTTTATTTCCTAGTTTAAGTAGCGTTGGTGACAAGATGCTTCCTTGGGGAACCCTAGTTACAGTTGCAAGCCTTTGATAGATAAGGTAAATGTAGAGTCTGATATTCTTCACAATCGTCAATACAAATATTGATAGTATTACGACAAGATTAATTGCATAATTTTCCTTAATACAATACTTCATTATTCCTTTTGCAGCTCTACTAAGTCAAAAGCCTTACTAAAATCCAAGAAACGTTAACATTTTTAATAAACAACGCGGCACGCTTTAATAAAATTTATAAAATAGAGAGAGCATCGAACTCCAGAGTGAAATAAAAGCAATATTATCAGCTCAATGATTTTGATAAACGATTGCTTAATGGCTTGGTCATTTATAAGAAGTTTGCACAAAACGTGACATCTGTTAAGAAAGTACAAGTTCCTTATCAGCGCCATCAGATTTCACATAAATAAAATACTTTTAAAGTTGCTTTTAAGTCATTTGCATATCAATTTATAAAATGTAGACCATTCACACTTCTACTTATGCCAAAAAAGGCTAAAGTAAAAGCGAGTATTCATAAAAATGAAGAAAAAACATTACAACCATCTGGTTCCTTGAAACGGGCGAACTGAGACGAGTAAAGAGATCATATCTTCGTATCCGGCAGTCTTTATTTACAGGATTAGCTTGGCGCAAGTGTGCGGTGCAGTTTATTACTGCAAATGTGAAATTAAAATCTGTACACTTTCTAGCTGAAGTTATTTTCATAATTGTGTAATAGTGACAATTGTTAATTACGGTGAGTAATTAACTAACGCCTTATTCGTCAGTCAGACACAAAATTAAATAAGTTGACAGAGTAACTTTATATTAAAACATAAATAATAGGAATAAAAAAGCAAAAGACAAAAATAAAATAACAAAATATTTTTAGACAGAAGTTTTTAATTTAAAATACCTATAACTTACATTCCAAAGATACAATCTCAAAACAATAAATACGATATTATAATCATAATACTATCATGTTGTTGAATCAATAATTTATGCAACAGATGGTCGATTTCAGTAACCAGTTTAGTTGCATAAAATACTTGGCGCGACGCAATGAAGCTGACATTTTAAGTTTTCCTATCCTCCGTAATTAGGTTCTCCGACACTACCTCCAGGTTAACGCCCCCGTAACTTATGATAACGCTTTCACTGATTTCGGCTGCGGGCTCGCGAATTTCTTCAATGTTTATGCCATTTAACTAAGCAATAACAATACAACCAACAAAACTTTTACCGGCAAGCAATAAAAAACATTTTCCTTTGCCTCAAACGTACACAATATTTTGTCTATTGGCGGCCGAATACAAACTGTTTACAGACTAAAGTACTATCGGTGTCAAAGGAAATTATTCTTTATTGTATTATGAAAAAAAGTTTGAATAAGTTATCATAGCGGCAAACGTAATGTTGTCGGTTCACAGGGCGTGTAGGTGCAGCCAGTCGATTACTCAGCGAGTAGTCATGCAGGCTGTTCGCTCCCCGTCCCCGCGATCTCTCGCTAATTTGCCTCGGTGCTTCACAACAGCTGAGTCGCTTGGCGACCGCTGACTCGTTTGATCGGTATTACGATTGCGTTAAAAAATTCCTTGCAATTGAAAACGCGCCGGTAAATAAAAAAAATAAGTTGAATCATAAACGCGTTCTAAAATTAAATTGCGCGGTAAACTAATCGTTGACGTCTAGAAAATAAATAAATATTATTAATTGTCATTTTTGTGTCAAATTTTGTGAATGGTGTTTGATAATGAACAAAAATCGCGTGTAGTATATTTTTATAATTTTTTACATCAATTCAATTTGTTGACACATCGTACTGTTAAAATTTTCGTTGTCTTCCAGTTTACTTGATATAGTTGTATTTGTGTGCCGCCGAAATTTTAAAATGGAGAAGAACGGTGGATCCAGACTCTTGCAGATGCAAGTAAGTGCATTTATCAATCATGTTTACATTATTATAAGATATTCTATAAGTACAATTAGGTAGTTTAACCAACTCTTAGTTATTGCTATAATTCAGCTTGTGTATTTATAGAGTAACTGAATTTAGCAACTTAAACTAGGCCACAAGTTATCAACATGATAAAATCATATTACTCACAGATAAATCGATAACATTCTCAAAAAAGGATGACAAATAGACAGAATTAATAATAAAACTATCGCCCTAAATACTTATTTCGACGAAAACATCAACAAATTAGATAAACATAGCAACAATAACAGGTAAAACTAAATGAATTATAAAACCATAGCATAGTTTCCCTGTGTTACCCATAAATTGAGTAAACCATTACCAATAATGAGGTTATTCTTTTAAAAAAATCGTTAGCTTCGGACGGTCTCGTAAAAATAAACACGCCAATAACGGCCAGCGTTCATGAATCAACAACGGACGCTTTTTTTTTAAATTAGGACCACAGATTAAAATAATAAGATCTGCAGAGGGCTAATATAGGTAATGAATGGTGATTAATCTAATTTGTTTTCAATGCATATTATATTTTTTGTGATTAGGTTATGGTTGTTTATTTTATTTATAAAATTCTATATCATACCCGTGTACATTAGCATGCCATGCTATTAAACAACGAAAACTTACTTTATTAACTATAAAATAATCTATACTTAATATTATAAAGCCGAAGAGTTTGTTTGTTTGTTTGAACGCGCTAATCTCAGGACTACTGGTCCGATTTGAATAATTCTTTTTGTGTTGGATACATTTACCGAGGAAGGTTATAGGCTATAAATCATCACGCTATGATTAATAGGAACCGAGCAGAGCGGGTGAAACCGCGCGGAAGTAGCTAGTGCCAAATAAGGATATAAATATCATTTCGTTATTAAAATAAAAGTGACGTTATTGGTATATCAAATTAAAATTACCTATTAGAGACATTATTCTAATTATTCATCAATACTTTAATGTATTTAAATGAGTGAATCATAATTTTAATGGCAAAATGGTTGACATATTGTTAATAATATAGACAATATAGGCTCTATATTGTAAACTTATGTCAGTATAACATTAGAAGATTTATACTTTCGTTGTACATCCTTCGTCCTTGAACTGCCAATTGATGCTTAACTTGATGATGTCATTGGAGACGCGTTAAGTTAATAGTATAGAGTGCTCTAAGTCCACAACCAAGTTAAATAAGCCAGACATAATGTTTATTTAGACTAGTAACTTGAACCAAACTTCAGTTGAGTTTAGAATTTCTGTTATATCTGTTGGTAGCAATAGATATCTTCTTTTACTAACTATTTGTAACAGAAATTACTTAATCAACACTGTTTATTGATTTGCAACCTGTTTCCGACCACTGCAGGTCTCTTTATTAGCACCGAACACGCCATTGAGCTCGATCACTCTCTAAATATTCTTCATTACTCAATTCTAATTAAATAATATAACCCTTCTCCTTATTATTTTAATCTGTGGCATATCTAAGAGTTCGCCGAACGCTTGCGCTAGTCGGGATGCGAACCTTGACCTCGACGGTGACGATTATTATTACATCCAGTGACTGGAACCGCGGAATACAAATGTTTCGGTTTATTCTATTTTAAGTATAAGTTAAAGAAACTAGTTAATGTCCTACAATAGATTTTATACTTTAACATATTGTTGTAATAAGGTTTAAAATTCATTCATCTGATGTTTAGTGTAGTTTGATGAGCTGTGTCTATACTTGATTTGATCTGAAGTACTCAATGACGTCAGTTAGTATTATTACTGACAAATATTATTAGCCTGTGTGGCTTCTGTCATGAGCATCAGACGCATATAAAGTTGGGAACATAACATCACTTGTGAATGAATGATAAATGGGTAAATATGTCTTTGTGTCGAAAGGAATTGAGCTGGAAAAAATAGTTACTAAACTATTTTTTCTAGAAATAATTTAATGTTCATGTTGGCGAAGAAGGTGTAGGTATAATCTTAATCTCATTTCAGCTCATTTCTTTTGATACAACCGAGAAAGATAGAGCTGAATAAATTCAGTCACTCACTCAGTGGGCATAAGCCCACTCACAACATAAAGGCTCTTTTAAAAGCATATACTTATAAGTACTTTAAATGATCGTCAGGTCGATAGGTGGGCTCGCTAGGTACAAATATTCTATAACACAAAATATTTAGCTCCAAAATTATAATTACAAAGTATCGCACATAATATTATTATTATTAAACGTCGTTATATAAAATAAAGTAGAACAATGCTGTGTTTATATAAGATACATAATTGCACCGTCTGTCTGGACAGACGTCTCTATGTTATCATAATTATGGAGGTCGAGTCATCAGGTCGTCTTTTTAAAATCGATTTACCTACATATTTTCAACTACCTAAGAAATATGTACTTTATTTTCTTTTATGTAAGGTCTAGATTGGATTAGTTGATAGAGTTTACATGCGTATTGTGTTTCGACGGTGCTCGACTAGTTTCAAGTCATGATAGGAGCTTTTAAACATGAACAGTATCATCATCATCATCATCATCATCAGCCGAGAGACGTCCACTGCTGAACAGTATGCTTTTATCTAATTAATTTCGTTTGTAGTAAAGTCCAGGAAAGGTTTAAAAGGTGAGGTCTAGCCTGGCCAACTAGTCTTCAATAAAAAATAACCACGATACTTACATAAGTCATATAGTCAAGGCATGCTGGCTAGGGTGCGGTACATTAGTGTGTTGCATTTAGCAATATAGCTCTCACAGTTATGTAGTGGTTGTAGTAACTTGCTGTACCGCATTCCCTTGATATCTACACACGTTTGCGCACCCAATGGTTGATAGCGATGTTCTTATCATATAACTAAGGGAATTAAGATTTAATAATGTTCCTGTTAAAGATAAAAAAATCCTAGAAAAAAACAATTACCTGTACACCCGTCTTTGATGTCGACGCCCAGATTATACCAAGTGATCGTCAAAGTTATCAGAAAAATATTGAAAAATTCTAAGTCCTAGTAAAGTTTTTAAATTACGTTGACTTGTATGCTATCTACGAAAATGTATACCCTGTGCCAGTCTTTTGACTCTTGTTGCTACAAATCTTTATTTTTAGCAACAATAGCAGGATAATGTAACCAAAAATATAGACGAAAAATGTGTAAAAATGTGTATAACGTTCTTATCATAAAGTTTATCTGTTTTACTTTGTTTATACACAAAAACATTAATAGAAAACAGTTTTGACTTTGATTTTATTTTAAAATAGACTGGTGTTTTTTTCTTGTACATTAATTGAACACAGTTTTACACAATCCTTTTTGTTTTTCTTTTACACCCTTGACAGTCTTACCGTGACATTTCAAAACTTTCCTTGGTTGATTAATTGAATTTAATCAATTAATTAATCTTTCAATTACTTTATTGCAAATTTGTTTCATTCGATTCGTAATCATGTAACCTGTAATCGTTTCTATAAAGGTATAACTACTGTTATGCAGGGTAAACTAGTAGCCTGCCTAGCTTTTATTTTTTTATCGATCGCACCTACATTATAGCTTATTGTATTACATCATTGCGTCAACTGTCTTTTTACAAAATATCGACAAAAACACAATGGTCGGATTTAATTGGTACTCTTATTTATTACCCTTTCTTAAAACCAATATTTTAATAAAATTAACTCCAACTAACTCAAGGCTACAATTCCATCTCTCCATAATGAAATTTCCTTTAAAAAATGCTATTACATATGAATTACCTATATTATGTAAGTGTCCCAGTTCACCGGTTCGATACCCGGCGTCGAGACAATTAGGCATACAACAAACAAAGCTGTGACCTGATGCCCTAGTTGTTATTATTGATAAATGTATCCACCACCTAATGGATTGCCTCAATTTGCCTTTAATGCATAATGCCGTGTAGGCTGTATAGCCAACACATCAACGAATTGTCTATTGGAATTTACGACGTTTTTATTATCTGTGCAAAATTGGCGGGTTTCTGGAATATTCGGAATTATTAGCTGATAATAAAATTGTGAGTAATTGAATATTTAGATGTATTTTTTTCTGTATGTTAATATACTATTTGGGAAATGGGTGTGCAAAACATTTTTTTCATTTACTTAAGTGATGATTACGTTATTACTTAAATTTATTGGTAGTGAACATGAAGCTTCCTGGTCATAAAACAGACTATGGTACCGTAAATGACTATGAAAGTAATACTATGTATATGACGATAACTGTTAGACAGAGCCCGTACAAAGCTGCTTCTCAAGTTCCTAAAGCTATAGATTACAGCCACAACAATAATATAGACATAGACATTATTATCTACCCATCTATTGAAAATATTGTGATCATAAATATTATCAATGCAAACAGTATTTCAAAACGTATGATAACCACTTATCAGTTATCATACAGTATGTATGCAAAGCTAACATATAGATAAGGTTCGTAGAAAACTAGAGCTTTTTATATACCTGCCTTTATATCAAGTGGCCTAGCTATCTATGTGGAGTTTATTAGTTCGTGTTATATTAACCACACTCGCGTATAAATACATATAGGTTTGGTCTGGGATTAGTTTTAAGTCAACAGATGGGAACCAGTAGGGCTGATGCCCCATTCTAAGCAAAAATGGGTTAATGGGGCTCCGGCTTAAAGCAGGAGTAGTAACGGAGTGGTTTTTAGCTAGTAAGAGTCTGACACTCTTTCTTGTTTCACCCAAGGTGAAAAGGATGGTGGTTTTTAGAGAAATGGAATGAAAAATGCCTATCTGTCTCTCTTTTAGCAACAGGAAGTTTAGAAATACACTAACTGCATAGTTGATGCGGTGGCTGGTTGAACGGCTCGTACGATGTGTAGCGGTTTGGATTCCCACACGAAGCAACTCTTTTAACGATCCACATATATTATTGTTGTTTCGGGTCTGAGTGGCATGTGCAATTGTGTCAATTATATGTCTGTAAACCATCCATGATACGTTGAAAAACAATTTTTTTTACAATTCTATTCCACAAAGCAGTTAGTAACAAACTATCAGCCAGCAACACATAAAAACTGAAACCCTAACTTATCGATTGGAACCCAGATCCATGTTATCGCACTGTCAATACTTAGTTAGCGTGTTAACTGTAAACTGCACCGTTAGCGTCATTTGCTCGCAAATTCCATGCATGTGCATAAAGTTAAACTTGATCAGTTTGGCCTCTATACAAGTAAGTTTGGCGGGTCGCCAGTCAAGCTTGCAACTTGAAAGGTTTGGTTGTATTATGTGTAATGCGGTGAAATTATTCATGGAGATCTTAGATTATATTACCATGCAATAGATGCCCTTGGTTTTGATGGTTTACCTAGTTTTAGTTATTTATTTATAAACACAGGAATAATTTTACAGCTTAAGCCAATGCAACTCTTTGTGTGATCCACCAATTGTTGGTCTGGGTCATGTGTATATTAAATTGTATGTTTGTAAATGTAAAAAAAAATACAGTTAAAAGGTTTCTACCGAAGCTGATCAGATTGAACCAGATCATAGAATTGCAATTTCTGAAATTAGGACCTAGCTGTTGCTGCTTAATGTAACTAGTCTGAAGCTGGCGGTGTAAATCAGGCAAACAAAGTTATAGGTTAGGTCCCTTGAATATTTAATTTTATGTAGGATAGGAAGAACCTAAATTTCTTAATTACATTCCAACAAAAAACCAGTCCAGATATAATAATAAAAATAAATAGTAAACCCGACTTACAATGGAATCAGTAACGTAACATTCCGGGACGTCTCGAAAAATCCGGGATATCTCTAGCGATCCCTTGAAATCCGAACCTCTGAAATACACGGATACACGATTTTAATACATAAGAGTATAGAATTAAACGTGAAATTGCCGTAGCACCTTTATCTCGATGTCAGAAAGGGATTGTTGTGTAAGATGGAGTCTTCTGTCTTATCCTAGTTAAGCTAAAGATTATGAACGCCGTGTCACAACGAGGGTATGTCTACTCATAAAATTAACTCCGAGATAAAGTTCATTTGCTTACATTTTGTGAAATCTTCGCGGAGGTCTTAGGAAATTGTTAACAGATTTTTTGATAAGGCATGTTTTAGTTAAAAAACGATAGTAAAGTATTGTTAAATTGCACGAAACCACTGATTACAATTTTATGTATAGAAATTTGTGTAAGATACTAGACCCATAATTGGCCCAAACCTATTTCTGTATTTCATTTATTTTTTGTTGGGAAGTTTTGTAAACCATACATATTATTTTTCTTCAATATTAATTTTACTATTCAGTTATCCGGAGCTACGCACTAACAAACGGGTTTACCGGGTCTACGGCATAAAGCAGGAGTAGGTAGGTTGGTATTTAGTCAGTAAGAGTCTGACACTCGCCCAGGGCGAGAAAATCATTTGATGGTTTGGTTTGGCCTATTCAAGTTGAAGGCCTATTCAGCTCTCTGTTATTACAATAATTTCAGCGTAGAGACAAAATACAATTCAAGTACGAAACAACAACAGCCGAATTCCTTGTTTACTTTATTCACGAGCTCCCACAAAAACTCAGTATAACTCAGTTACAGTAATAAAGTTTGGTTATCGCAGTATGACCAATCGATCGTAGGTACCTATAAACTGCGTGGCTCAAACAAAATCCGCTTAAAAGCCGGTACGCATTGTCCCAATTACTTAAAATTCGTGCGTCGGCGGCCGCTCCCATAGATATAGAGCGAGCTAGATTGCTAGATAGCGCAGACTTATTATGTTGATATTTTTTGTAATATCGTTAAAAGGTAAGCGTCCGTATTCCCGCATCGTACGCAACGGATTTTAGTTTGTCTTGTATAGAAACTGATACAACTGCGTCCACTGATCCGCATCGTACGCACCGCATCATCGGCAATGCCTACATGCGATGCGTATCGATGACGTCATACAGAATGCGTGCGATGCGTACGGTGCGGGTCTGTGGACACTTACCTACCTTAAAAGTATCAATAGCTGTATAAGATCAGCTTGTTCGTTAGGTATCAATTTCTTTCATTTATTTTACTCTTAAGACCCACATGACCCAACATGAAAAAACACAACATAATTTTTATTTAGCTCTTCTAGACTTACTATAAATCTGTAGCAAATCCCTAGTGATCGATACATCGATACAATCTATCTATGTCTAGTCCATGAGCATGTCTGGGAATATGACGTCATTAGTTCTAGTACCTAACCATTCGTCTTTAGAATGAGTCCTAAAAGGCGACCTATATGTACCTATGGGGAAATGGATTGCTACTCATTTTATATAGGTATGATATTTATGTTCAAAATGTTTAGATCTGATTGGGAAAAATATGAATCTTACTTTTATAAATGCGAAAGTTTGTGTTTGTGTCTATGTTGTGGATGAAATATGAAACAGGAATAGATTATAGTCTGAAATAACACATAGCATATACTTTTTATCCCATGGAAATGCGGGTGAAGCCGCTGACAGAAGCAAGTATTTATATAAAGCTTTTTGATTTTGATTTTATTCGTCACTGTTTTAGAACTCGTGTTTGTTAATATGCGCCCTGTCCCTTTGTTACACTAGAACTCATTCGACTTTCATTTCCATTTGTCACTGTTTCTAGAATCGTTCTTCCCTTGGTTACATAGAACACATGTTATAAAATAATGAAAAATAGTCTCATATACTTTGCCAAGAACTATGCTCACTCCTCAGATGAACAAAAAGCGGGATGTTATGTTACGAATAACATCCGTTGTTGCACTAAGCTACGGGTTAAAACTTTCTCACGGCTCAAGTGTTGAATGGAGGAGTGCTTGTAAATATTATTTTGTTTTGCAAAACAACAATATAAGACCAAGTTCACATAAACATGTGTGCACAATAAATTATCGGGTGAAACAAAGAGTTGTAAAGTTATTTTAATAACGTTTTAGATCTTAATTATGGACTATTTCATTATTTAATTATATATTTCTTTGTCTATCTAACATAAAAAGTAGCATGTCTTTAGACAAAGAAATATGTATATGTTTTGTTGTCTGTTCATGCTAATTTTTTTTTTTTTTATATCACGACGGTGGCCAGTCTTTAACAATTGTTTTCGATACAAAATCGCTACTAAGGAATAATTTAAGTAAACATTAAATGTCGCTGAGTACGGCAGTTAGTGTGTTAAGTAACAATCCATACAATACAAAGCTTCTTTAGAAAAAATTAATTGAATGAATTCAATATTTTTCTTAAAAGGCAATTCTAGATAAAAATATCAATATCTTTTTTTATCGTATATCTTTTATTGCTCCAAAATCCCTGTCTTATTTTCATATATATCACTGACATACAAATATACAGACATTTACGATGGCCATGTCAAATTGGCGATACCAAAAACGTATCCTGGCACCCAAAAATGTCCATGGTCGATGGTGGGTGTCATATAATAATGCCAAGATCGGATACCGAAACCAGATACCAGATTAGCGAACCTCCTACACGTGATGCGGTATTTAACTGACAGTTTTGGACTAATTTATGCCCACTATTGTCTTAATCTTTTGGCTATTTATTATGATTTATTGTCACGCCATTTTTGTCCTCCAAGGTCAATTGTTTTGCATCAGATCTCGCCTGCATTGTTCAATTACTCAATACTTCTAAAAGATTTTATAATTAGTGCCTTAACACAATTAGTGCCGGCCTCAGAGACATTTAATCATTACTTTAACTATTCCTTAGTAACGATTTTGTTCTGAAAGCAAATGCTAAGGACTGGGTTAAGTTACCATTTAGTGACTCTAAGTACGACGATTAAGGAGAGACACACATAACACGCAACCCAGCAATTAAATGGTCATTTAAATTTGAACTTCAAGTCGTATGTTGTAAGATTTATTTCACAACGTCAGCGTCAATGTCTTCAAGCATGCTAGAAGCGCGCTTGCCACCTTTTTGTGTTATTTCCAAAACAAAAAACGCCGTGCCGGAGCTGTGCTTGTTAAATGTGCCTTTAATCCGTCTGCTTTCAATATTTACCATGTTCATCTGACTTGCAAATTGCATTCTCTACATTGTTTTCATTTAAATGCACCCAGGTCTTACTTAATTAAACATACGCACATGTAAATGCTCGAAGCGGGAGGCCTTTCCCGAAACACCTAACGGATCTGTGTCTCTGGTACTTTACCTTAGGAACTTGTATGTTTGTGAAGATAAAAATACTCCATTAATAAAGTCGTAAGTTCAGATGAGATAAATCCTTTCTTACTGTCATTTTTCCTGTGTATTAGAATTGAACAGATATGTAAGGAAGTTAATTGACACAACTTAGATGGGTGACATTTCTGGAAAAAATTAGGGCATTAAAAGGAACATTTGATTGCTTACCGGTAAAACTTAGGTTAACTGTTTTCTATACCGAAATCTTCCAAAGCCTCATAAATCTCTACCATAACCTAAATGTTAATATTATAATTCCATAGAATTCAATCAAATCAGCGAGTGATTCCTCGAAGCGTCTAACGGCTATGTGTTCCTAGTACTTCTGTTTGTTTGGTCGGCAGTGGGCAACATGCTGCCCTGACTAATTGAAGAATGTATCAAATGGCCACTTGACTCAATACAACAGGGAAAACTGTTGAGTGTGCATACTTCGAATTTGTTTGCCTAAATAATTTTTTTGATGGTTAGAATTTCCATTAACTGTAGCAGTTAGATGTGATGATGATTAGATTTGATGTTTGGATGACACAGATCTGCAAATAATTTACGAATTTGATATGCTAACCCGTATAAAAAGTAAAGTAAAAAGAACACTATACTTCTATTGCATTTAGGTATGTACTTGCATTATATTAAAATGCACAGAGTATTCCACATAATTAACAGTCATGTTGCAAACGTCTCTTGCAAATCCGTTGCAAATAAAGGACATGTGCGTTAATTTCCAGTAAAAATCAAAATGTAAGACATACTATATAAACAAGCCCTTCTGACTGTATCAAAAGATGTCATGTATTAATTTGTAACAACAATTGGCAATAGACACACAAGTTAATACACTAGATACAATTAGATCAACAAAATATAATTTTAAATAGTAACCTATAACAAAAAATCTGTCGCTAATATTATCAAACATAACACGTTCAAACCATAATTCAACAATCATTCCATAAACACAAGAACAATGACTCCATACCTGCCTATGTTCTGTTGAGACCGTTGCCCTGCGCATGAGTGTAATCATACTCGCTGGAGTGGCGTACGAAATGATTAGCAGAGCTATTAATAAGGGTACTTACTCTTTGTTTTACTATTAATCCGACAGGGTAATGTGTTGTAGGCCTGAAAGATATTATTGTTGTTCTTAGAATCAATTGTAATCTTTATCTATCATATTGACGTATGGATGTGATATTTTGTAACCTATTTACAGTACTGAATGTTATTTTATTATAACTATCGTGAGACATACTTGATTAACTAAAAAATCACGGTTTACTCACGTTTATTAGTAGGGAAAAGCTCTACTAGTTTTAAGTCACAGAGGGACTCTTCGGCGACGTCGCTGCGTCTACTATGGTTCATTAAAAACTATTAAATGCTGTTATTATTAAAAATATATAGCAAACTGTAATAAGTACCAGTTCATTCATTATGTACCATGCCTTCGTATAAATGGAGCTTTATCAGAATTTGTTTTTCAATTACAATGTAATACATCAATTTATTAGTTACCAGGCAAACAGGATGCAATACATCAAAAGATGATACGACATCCCATTTTTATCTATTTACCACAAAATTTTGTTTACCTTCACCAAAATGTACCTAAATCGCAAAATAATCAACACAAATAACATATTCGCGAAAACTAGCGTGTAAAACAAACAATACACGCATCCTATAACATTAAAACGATTACATTTTACAACAAATTGCACTCTAGCTCTGTTATTATAGTTATTATTTTCCTCTGCCGATAATTTCATATTGTCCGTCCGGTTATCAGGGCCTGTAATGATAAGTATGTTGTAATAATACGAGTGTTGTAGACAGGTATTGTCATAAGCCATTTTCCTGGTCGTCTACCGTGACTGTACCAGGCTTTAATGACTTGGTAGACCATTTCGTACTCCAGTAATTGATTGCTGTTTCATGATTTTTGTTTGTTAGGTACTAGCTGAAGCTCGCAGCTTCGCTTGTGTGGATTTACGGACGCTAAGACTAATAAAAGTAGGCTAAGTTATTTCTTAGTACATCAGCTACCTGTCAAATGCCAAGTATAAGACAAAATCATTCAGTTCATCATCAATTTCAGAGATTAGTGAGATCTGAGATTAGTGAGTGAGCGACAGACAGATAAAAATTGTAAAAATATTATTTTGTTGTATGTATTGTACGTAAAGTAATATGCATATACAAACAGACAATCTCCTAGTCTAGATTTTGATTGTCACTTTGCTTTAGTAATTTTGATTATCCTGTGTGTAATTAAGATTTGCTATTTGGAAATTTAATTAGTTAATTATTTATTAGATCTATGTTTGAAGGTTAAGGCCGTACATGCTTTTTCTTATATTATAATGCTTCTTTGAGGAATGTTGTAGTTGTACGCTCATTGGTTAAACGATTCGCTACTGTGCTACGAATCGTGTCTTCAATTCGTGCGGAGCAAATAAGATTTGTAACATAATATTGTACAACTACATACCTATTACGTATTTATAGGAAAGGCTCTACTTATATACATTAAAGACACATGGGTACATTTTATTCCTAAGAAAACTTTTAACTATGATAGATATAAATAGAACAGTTTCCTCAAATTATTACAAAGTATTTTGTATTCTACCTGCTTTAAGGTGAAAAGTTGTGCAAATTGTAACAAAGTTTGATGTAATCAGACACCGATGTTACGACTACCATTATTCTGGTAATTTCGGTGAAATACCAGCTCTGACTCATTTCCTTGTAAAGTTCTAATTAAGGACTAAATTAGCAACTATCGCGTTATACAGTCACGTCGTTGATTTTGTGGTTTAATTACCAAATGATAAAACCCTTTTCAATTCCTAAATCAAAGAAATTATAAAAAGAATTCGATGTGCATGTTTTATTTAAAGTAAAAATTTCATGGTGCTTAACGACTGGGTTCCTCCCAGTTGTGTAGTCTCTTCTGTGCGTTTAGGCTCAGATAAGTCATTCTATCTCCTGCGTTAAATTCACCGAGGGAAGTGGAAGATTCGCTTTTTTCTTCTCCTCTAATGATATCTTCTGATTTGTTTCGTTGCGGGATCCAAGATAGTTCAAGTATTCATGTCGCTGGGACATTCACATAACACGGCTTGAGTTAGGAGATTTACTCGACTCGAGTATGCATGAAAAGACTGATGACTGTTAATGAAGCGAAAGAGGTATGTAAGAATCGTAACAACCATAGTCTCCTGCCCATCCCCATGGGAGACAGGCATGAGGTTTTGTATTTATGTTGTACACGCCTTGCCGAGCCCTACCCCGCGACTAACCTAATTATTATGAAACACACCCGTTTGTTTTCCTGTTTTGCACGCCTTTATTACATTTATAGAGGTGACGATATACAGACAGATATATCAACCATATAATTGTGTATATTTTAGACATATTTTCTGTAAAATGGGACGTGAAATACCTTCCGATGCCAATAGAGGTATACTTTTCTGTTCGCCAGTCGACGTCTTATATCCGACATGGTGATGAATAAATGATAAATGATAAATGATATATGATAAATGATATTTATTTCTGTAAATAGATTATAAAATAACACTTTTACACGTCAATATTTCAAATAGCTAGATGAGGCCGGCATTTCCTATCTGACTACTCTGAGAAGAAATGCCGAAACAAACTCAGAGGTCATAGTCTCTTTTAAAGTCCAGACAAAATCAATTAGAGATGTCGGAGAACCGTGCAAGTTTATTCTGTAGTGGTCTTTTGAGGAAAGAACCACAGCAGTTTGAGCGGACCTGTTCAGATGGCAGCACGCATGTGTCAGTTTACAATTAGCTCAGCTGACGGCTGTTGCTGAATGATCCGACGAACAATACTAACCAAAAGAACATTTGGGTAGGCCACACAAATGCTCACACTGTCAGAATATAATTAACTAAAAGTGAAATGACTAGGCAAACTCTCGCACGGTCCTCAAACTAACAATTTTAAAAACAATATGTAAAAAAAAAAAAAAGGTATCGAATGATATTAATGTATATCATGTCAAATTGTATAAAAATGTAACTTGTGTTACAAACATGTCAACATGACCTGTGTGGACATTATAGCGGCTCACTCCCAAGCCTGACTATCATCTAAGTAGTCTTTAATTTTATAAAAAGCTTTACTATACAGTTTTTCTTTAATAACATTTTTAAATTTATTCAGGCTCAAACTTTGAATATCGCTGGGAATATCTCTATCTATCGCTAGGCAAACCTATCTATTTTTATCGACACATTTTAGACATAAATCGGAAAAAGCTATCTATTTTTTATCGAAACATTTACTTAAACACGACTCAATTCAAAAAAGCTATAAAAAAATAAAAGAATTCCTATTTTATTATAATTTTCCCAGTACAGGATTTTTCCATAAATAGCAATTACATAGCTCATTTGTAGCTTATTATATCCTTTATTTTTACATATGCTTGATATTAAATAGATAATCTTCCTCAAAAACTCCGCTAGCAAATATCAAAACATTTTCTTTCAAATCCGACTAGTTTCAAGTTCCAAAGGTTAATTCGTGCAAATAACAAACACATTATCCCGAATAAATATCAAGATTAGCACTAAATACTATTGACCTCCCTACATTTTGGATTTAACAGCTATTTACGTCAAAGGGAGGGATCTAACCTTGACCTCTCAAGGACGCGACCTTTGTATTCAGCAACAACAAATTGAATTAACAACACGTGATAGTTTTTAATCGCGTGCTATGTTAGTATGTTATTGGTACATGTTATTTAATGTTCATTTTCCTGTTAAGTGAACTATGTATGTATTTATCCGGCTGACCCAGTTTATTATAGTTTTCTTAACCAACTTATTAGTTAACTGTGAGGGTTTTATCTAACTGGTTGAGTAAAAAGCTATTAATCCCGACATTTATATATTTAAAGAAGATATTACAAATTCTTGTCTCGCATCACATGCATCGTGTTAGAAGAATGCGTTAGCAAACTAAACGGTTTTAAAAAGTTTGAAGGAAGTTTATATCGGACTGGTATAACCAATAATAAGTTGATACATTCAATGCACCTCTGTCTTACCAACCCTTTGACACAGCATTCGCCTTATGTACCATTATTTATTTGTACATTAAAAATTAAATAAATAAATAAACATTGCTATATGTAGCCAACTCGAAATAACATCGAAACTTGACGTAAACCGTCACAATCAATTTACTATAACTGGCCATAATGTACCATTTTAACCTTATCGCAGGTTGGTAGTCATTAGACCCGCGTCACCCGCGTGCTACAGGTTCCGTGCCCGATTCGCACGCTATCGACATCCGTTGACATATTAAACTTACTGCCGTACTCAGAAACTATTACTTAATAACGTATTTGTTTCGAAAACAATTGCTTTTTTTAAGGGAAGTAAATCATCCAATGACTTCTCTCGCCTTGGGAGAAGCGAGAGGGAGTGTCAGACTCTTACTGACTAAAAATCCCCCGTTCCTACTCCTGCTTTTCGAGCCGGAGCCCCGGTAAACCCGCTGGGCAGTCCGTAGCGAAAAAAATTGTCCGTACAATCGCTAAGAACTGGGTTGAGTAACTATTAAATAACTCTGGATACGGCCGTATGACCACAAAAATAGTACTATTAACTACTATATTTAACTAAACGCCCATAAAAAGTTAAATTAGAACCAAATTCAGGGCTAATTTTATATAAGGAACCATTGATTTAGATTTGGTGTTAATGGTTCTTAGTTATTTTACTAATTTAGCTTGTTGTGGTGTGGCTATTTGGCAGCCATAACTTAAGCACAGCTGACGTTTATGTTCGTTTTATCTAGATTGTAGTAAGTTCTAATTTTGTGGCTTGTGTTGTGATGAATAGTGTCTGGAGTCTTTATCTGGTCTTGGAATAATTTTTTTATATAATAAGAAGTTCCTAGCGAATAGCCGTTTACCTATTATGTATCTAGGTCATTAGATTCTGAGGGATAAGAAATACTAGGTATTTTGACTTTATCAAATGGGAAATCAATGCTTCATTGCTATTTCTACAGTTTTTATTTAAAACTAGCTGGTACCCACGGCTTCGTTCGCATGGATTACGGACTTTGTCATTAATAAAAGTAGCCTAAGTTACTCCTTAGTACATCAGCTACCAGCCAATAAAAGTTTCGCCAAAATCATTCCAGTCATTTCAGAGATTAGATTTCAAAACATAGATAAAATTTGTAAAATAAATAATTTTGGCTTATGTAAAGTCATATTATGCATGTAGTACAAAGCGGTTATTTCAATATTACAAACAGAAACTTCAATTTTATTGATTATTCTAGATGCCAATGAACTGGATCTTCCTTTGAGCTTTCGCTAAACAAAAGCTATCTAGATAAAATGTCTCAAATCGATCACTAAACTCCATCTCGATTGAACTCCTTCTAATTGGTAAGAAGCAAGATAAATGTGAATCGATTTTACCGACAATATCGTTATCCAATTAAGATACGATCGCCTCGCATGATTCACCCACTCACTTCACGAGGAATTGGGTAAAATGCTTCGATACTTGGTTACTTTACAAACAATAGCGCTCGGGCTTGTTTAAAATGATTTTCATATAATTTTTCGATTTCGATCATTCGGTAATTCGAAATATTAGAAGAGTCCCTCCAATTTCGATGACGACTGTACTATGAATGTTGTACAGGAACCTCAGGTATCAGTTTCCGGAGCTGCGGACTACCTCCGGTTCAAAAACCAGGAGTAGGAACGGGGTGGTTTTTAGTCAGTAAGAGTCTGACACTCCCTCTCGCCTCGCCCAAGGTGGGAGAAATCATAGGATGATTTTCCCTCCTCAAAAAAAAGGTATCAGTTTCATGAGATTCATGACATTCCTAAATGGCGTAAAGATGTCAAGAAAATCTTTATTTGCTTACCTGCATACCAAATGACTAGGCTCAAATACTAACGCCAAAACCAACAACAAAGTAAGTCAATCTTATGCACAAGCTTCCTACAAAGTATCAATATTATTATAGAACAATACAGGTCTTGAGCACCTTACAAAGGTAACCTAGAAACACCTGCAATTAAGAGCAATAAGCTCATGCAGTAGGCAGATAATATCATGCAAGCAGCAAGCAGTAGTGCAGAGCCCAAAGCAGAGTAAACGTGGGAGGGTGCAGGGGTGGACGGAGACATATCGATGGAAACCGGTTCTTAAAGATAATTGCTTGATTCATTTATACATACTTGTGTAAGAATTATGTTTGTAATAGGTATTTGTTTACTTGTATTGTGAATTACTTTTTTGAGGGGGAAAATCTTCCATGCAATGACTTCTCCCGCCTTAGGCAAGGGGAGACATAGTGTCAGACTCTTACTGGCTAAAAACCACCTCGTTCCTACTCTTACTTTTCGAACCGATAGACCCGCTGGGTAGTCCGCGGCTCCGGATCAGACATCAGCCCTAATGGGCCCCATCCTTGATGGTCTGATGGGTCTTCGAGGTGGTTCTGGTCTCTACCCTTGCTCGTCATCCGCAGACCCACACTTACGGTGGAATCATCCTGTCTAGTCTAGTTTAATCTATAAATACTTATTATTTGATTTGTTAATGAAGTACGAGTACCTATTTAAGTACATAAGTAATGTAAATCATTGTTTAAATGTTCTACAATAGATATGGCAACAAAATACTTTGTTCTATTGTATAGAAGTTTTGTATTATTTAAGAGCCTTATAATAATTATAAACAGCTTACTTTATAGAATGTTATTACACTGAGTAGAATACTTTGTAAAACCCATATTACAATGTGGACACGACAATTTATCGCAAATAAAATATGAAACCAACGTCCGAATAAAACTCAGCAATTTGGAACGACATCATTAAGAGATTTCAATGCAAAATTAAGGCAATGGCCATAAATGACATTACCATATAAAAATTGCAGGCAAGGTTAAATCCGCGGCTCTACACTGGTGTGTGTCTGTGTGACCAATATATAACATGTCAACATTGACATAAGAGCTAAAATTAATTGCACAGATTTTAAAATAATTTCCCAATTATTACGACCTTAGTAAACACTCTTATGGAGCCTTCAAACGACCTTTAGATATGTCAGAGTAGGAAAGTTATGACGTCATAATTCTCGTCTAAACGAGGCACCATACAAGGAAGCGTGAGTCAGTCACCGTCTCAACAAACCTGCACATACATGGCTAGCCACTTGCCTAACGTGGGCGTACATCGCATTGTGATGCATAAGCCGTACGTGATAAGATTTAAATTGTCATAACACTAGATTTAGATAAAGAGTACATGAGTAAAAGATTAGCAATATATGGAAGGATGGTTGAAAGTTAGAAAGTGATGATAAATGAATATTTGTTTGTTATTATTACGTACATTTTGTTTGCTTGAAACTTTCGCTCGTTGTTCATGAAAAATATGAGATTTGTTTGTCTATATTTACTATCAAAGTAGCTACTTAAGTACCTCACCTGTCACGTACCAAATACCACTCTAAACTATATTCTAAATCTCAACTAATTGTTTTAAAATGGTCACTAAGATTTCGCTCGAGACACAACCTCGCACATTATTAGCTTCATAATCACGATATCCATCACATAACGTGGCTGAATCAAAGATAAACCCCTATGTTAATCAATAATTAGTTTCATTAAGACGAGTCTTAATGAAACAAGCCAAGCATAGATTAATGCATCTATTGAAATATACAATGAACGTGTAAGTCAATCCATCGTGAAACCGCAAGCTACTTGAGAAGCTCCCAGTATTGTTTACTTCATTAACAAAGACCTCAAACAAGAAAAAATACTGTTATAATTCCTACATTATCCATGCAAAGGAAATATTCAACGAAAAAAAAACATCATCTACTCAAAAATCAACTTTAACACGAAGTTTCAAGGCATCTTTTTATAAAACTGTTAAGAGATAATAGGTCTCGACTGGGTCAAGTTAACACGGATCCCGTAAAGGTCATGATTTATTCATACAGAACGCCGTGACATTGGTTTCCACGTGGTCCGTTGCTAGGCAACCGGAGTCACAAACAAACAACCCTTATTTCATTCCGTGTTTGTATTTAGAGGAGGGTGCACGCGTCCTGTGAACTGAAATAAATAAAAAAAAACGAATTAAAGATAAAGTTACTCAGTCTCCAATTTTTTTCTCAACCATCTTCTGATGGATGCTCGCGGGATATCCCGTTCTCTGGATCACGTAAACTGGTGGAATCCAGAACACTGGAAGGCTAGAGGACCTCGGAGTATATCCTCGATCTCCTTGGACGACGCTGATCCTTCAGAGATCAGGAACGGCTGGCTGACTCTACGACATCCACAGGTATTCATTATAAGTGAATTCATCTTCTCAATGCATTGCATAATGTTTGAAGCCCTTATATTACATGATTGGTTATCGATAGCAAGTATTTTAGGAAGGAAAATAACCGCCAAGAAGTCTTGAAACTTTAAAAAAAGTCAAAGTCAAAGCATTTATTTCAATTAATCCTTAATTAGGCATTTTTGAAACGTCAAATTGAATTGTCTGTCTGTCTATCAGTGAAGCTAAGTGCTCGTTCCAAAGTGTAGCTTCGAATGGATTGATTTTCATTTTAAGAGCCTTGGATTTAAAAACGTCTAGATTAAAAGTGTCAAGTTATTATTTTATGCACTGTCTTCCAAATTACATTAAAGATTATGAAATCAATTTAAGATTTGATTAAAATTTTGAAAGCCATCCTTACCTTCTTTATTACACGCAAATTATCCGTGACATGCGAAATTAAAATTTTGCTCATAATAAAATCTTGATTTTACACTTCTAACCAAACAAAGGTCATTGACCCGATGTTTTCTTTTTCTTTTCTCGTATGTGGTTTCCTGTCGCACCCTGTGGTCGCAAACAGGATGCTTGAACAGCAACACAGTTCTATGTTTATACAGTTTGCAAGGAATTCGCATGCATGATGGAACTTTTTCATAGTCAACTATGTTTGTTTGTTTCTTTTGTTTTGGCTGTAAAACAGGAATTTGTGGAATTTTAATTTACAAAGTATTTTTAGTAGCTATGGGATTAGCGTAAGATTACATACATACGTACATAACCTACGGCCTATCTCCCATGGGGGAAGGCAGAGAAAATGGAACGCCAATTGCTGCGATTCTTACACAAATCTTTCGCTTCATTACATTTTGTTCAATTTCGCGTAAGATTTTACTTAACATTTCACCACTTTTCAATTTATGAAGTTATTGCTATTAACTAGAGGTATTATGAAACTATTATACCAATGATCGGCTGTGAAAATACGTACCTTTTCTAGTAACTCTACTATTTCTATTTACTTAAGGGTGCTTTTCCACCAGAGATTTGCTATGTAGCTATGCTACGAAGATGTAATAGCTAATCTGTGAAACTTTGTGACTGTTTCCACTGATACTAAGCTATGTGTACTAATAAATATGATTGGTGGAAGCCAAATGCATCCACAACAACGTAGCATAGTAACGCTACAAAAGTTTATTTAATATACCGAGTTTTATTAAGTTTTTTATCTATTTGAAATCTAAAAGAAAAATACATTTATTTACCAACACTCATTTGTTTCCCATTAATACAAAAACTCAGCAATTATAACAACAACGACAATACTGACAAATTACAGCCTGTCAGTCTGAGAATAGCCCTGACCTGTAAATTCTATTAAAATTTTAAACTCGTTACCGATTCCGAAGGATTTCTTTATAAGTAAGTATTCACGCCATATGTATCGATTCCCAGCTTAAATCAACAACAATACGCATTTAAAATGTTGACCAATCGATTCAACCTTCAACTTCTCAGTGTCCGCCCCTAAAAACGTTCAAATAAAACACTGGACTATAATTACTTACTTTTTCTATTCAATATTCTTTGAAATATCGATTTTATAAGCCTTAGCCAAGTTGACTATCTACGATAATTAATTCTTCCTATTTTCATCATCATCATCAGTCTGTTCTCGTCCACTGCTGGACATAGGCCTCTCCAATGGCACGGCACTGAGCTCGATCTTCAGCTCTACGCATCCAACCACTACCAGACACCTTGCGGATATCGTCACTCTACCTAGCTGGAGGGCGCCCTACACTACGCTTGCCTAGACGCGGTCTCCACTCTAGAACACGTTTACCCCAACGGTCATCGGTTCTTCGACAAATGTGACCAGCCCACTGCCATTTCAGCTTGCTAATCCTTTGAGCTATGTCGGTAACTTTAGTTCTCTGTCAGATCACCTCGTTACGGCCACACCACCTTCCTATTTTATCGTCTCCGATAAGTTTGTGGAACCAAAACCAAATTAAAGTATTTCAGCACTTCTTTCTGCCCTTACAATATTCAAATTATTATTACTAACTGAAGGTCAAATTCTTTTTTTCTATTACCACGAGACTGACTCATTGCCATGGTGAATGAGCTCACCTGCTTCCGAAAGCACTGGTTCATGGCAAGACGTGTGAGTCAGCAATCACTCCAAACAATAATATTTTAAGAAACAAATTACCGACTTAAAGGTTAGCACTAGTGAAAACGGACTCAGCTAAGTTATGTTTTTATATGGAAAGATGCGTATTATGAATGCGTGCTATTGATGTGTGCTAGCCTATCCCATTGATATCGATACATTGCATACTCGATCTTCCTCGCATATCTACATAGCTTAGTATTCAGTGAAATACGGTCACATAATTTTACAACTTAGCATTACTTCTTCGTAGCATAGCTACGAGCACGTCTTTGGTGGGAAAGCCTAGAACATTAAATGTCTTGACTACGCAAGTCTATCTAGGTACTTGTACTTATATTATGTTTATATCGCCACCACTATAGAAATAATGACATGACCATCACGTCAGGGTGTCTAATTGAATGTGACAGTAATGGTTCTAAGGTAGTTGAACCTGTAATCACGAGTTCAATACCGATCGAATGGAAAAGGACGATGAACTGCCCCGATACTGATAATACATTACATAGATACTTGTTTGGGAAAATTGTGATCATCACGTCAGGGTGTTTAATTGAATGTGACAGTAATGGTCCAAGGTAGTTAACTTGTTATCACGAGTTCAATACCGATCGAATGGAAAAGGACGATGAACTGCCCCGATACTGATAATGAGCATTACATAGAATGGCTCTTGGGAAATTGGCGAGTCGAGTGAGTAAGCATAACAGAATTTACGTTATTAGTTATTATAAGTTATGTGAGACATAATTAAAATGCGAATTTATTATGATATCATGGCCCGTCGTGGGTCGCGGAATGCTACTCATGAGCATGGCTTGAAACTAGTCAAGTTCCTCGTGAAACACTTACGTGAATAATAATTTTAAGATTGTGTAAAAAGGTAGACCTTCTACATAGTGATTGTGTAAGAAAAAAGAATACGGAATAAATAAATAGTTGTATCCGACCCTTTCAATTGCCTTTTTTTATCATTATTCAATAAAATAATACCTACAAAATATACGAAACTCCCAAGTCCCAACTGTCAGTCCGTAGGCTGCTTAAATTACTTAAATAAAATTAATAACCCAAGAAATCTACTGCAAGTAAAAATAACTATCTAAGACAATGCCACAAGACAAGACAATGTAAACAAAATGTAAACTTATCATGGTTATTACCTCAATCTACATTTTTAAGGTCGTTGACTGGTGAGTCACAGTCGGTGCGTCCCTCGCTATGCGCGCACGCAACCATGCTTCTTATGGTCATTGCATACTGGCTCGCCTAAACATTTACTTAATTATAGTTGCCTTATATATTTATATTTAATGGGGCCATTAGAAATGTGACGGAATTTAGAAAAGTTGTGTTTGATGTAACCTAAATACGAGTATGCCGCAACGTCATTAATTTACTTAATTGGGTATAAAACCATAGTTTAAGGAATCATTAAATGGTCTTTTGGCAGTAATATTAATTGGGTTTCAGTAAGTGTCTTTTGAATATTTTAAGGTTATTTTTTTATAAAGAGCTTGTCTTTCCTATTTGTTTAATATGGTTACATATTATGTCTGCTTATTGTCATGACTGTGTTCCATTGGGTAGATCAACTGAGACAATGGAACGAATTTTGTAATATTGTAAAATCAAGTTATAGATCAGAAGTCCGGTTTTATATATTACTAATCAATTTACATGAGAAGTTGTTGCACTGTTAGCCATATAATTTAAAATTTGATATCGTTTAATATCTACTTAATTTAATACTGTCCCATATTAGGGTAGATGAATTTTTATTTTAATGCCCGTCTTGTAGATTATTTTAAAACGACGACGGACTAATTAGATTTTTTATTTGCATACCCCGTCATCATCCCTATTGCTTAACTCACGAACAGTACTGCATACATTAGCACTTGCATTAGAACTCATATGTAACGCGGATATTGCAGTGGTTTGTCATAATAGGGAAGATGCAATATTTTTATTTATGTTTTCATTGTAAAGCATTCCATGTAGAATAGACCACAAGTATATTAAAAATTTAAAAAAACCCTAATTTATTGCAAAAAATGCGTTTTGAAACTGACAGTTTATTCGCGCGGAAACGGACCTATAGTTCCGATGACGTCATACCTGTATGTCGATGTCTGTCACTGTTCACTGTTTGTTACCGTCGCGTTTCCTCTAGTTTCAAGCTATATTTTGATAAAACTAAAAATGGACATCCCATCAACATCTGGTTATTACAACAACAGCAAAAAAAGCCGTATTGACTCATGTAATCGTGCCATTGTGTCCATCAACTTCAACCAAATTTCCTAATAAATTGAATTTAACTAGGCCTTCTGATCCCAAACTGAGATAAAAGTGGTTCCAATTTATTTATTTTTATAATATATATTATAATGAATGCTTATTCTAATTATTATTTCGTATTTGAACGTAAGTAACGAAACGTCATTGGCGTGCTTGTGTCAGTTATGTCCAAAAAGTCATTATTTAAGACATTCGCTCTGTCTGTTCTGTTTACATTGTTGTTTCGTTATGGCTATGAATGAAAAGTAGGATTACTAAAGGTGATATTGGTGATGACATTCCTTCCTTTCATAGCTAAACACCCTATGATAGCATTGTAATAATATAAAGCACTTAATTTAATTATTTCTACCATTATAACTGCAATTAATCTAAACTGGTACCTAACCTAAATGTAATATTTTGTTCTTAGATTTATATAGAAACCGCAAGCTCTAAAGGCTTTTAATCCTGTATTTAGTTATCACTAATAGAGCAGCAATAGAATGCTACGTATTTGGTATGCCTGTACAATATATTTTTTGGTGGGGCAAAGCTCTATAGATATTCTGGCATTGTCATTTGATATCGTTTAATATCTATTTATTTTTATATTATCCCATGATATTAAACATAATAGATGACAAATTTTTATTTTAATGTCCATCTTGTAGATTTTAAAATGATGACGGACTAATTACATTTTTTATTTGGATACCCCGTCATCCTCCCTATTGCTTAACTCACAAACAGTACTGCATACATTAGCACTTGCATTAGAACTCATATGTAACACGGATATTGCAGTGGTTTGTCATAATTATCTTCATCCGACTCAACAACATATTTCTAACATGTCATTAAACGTATGTATCTAGTAAATAACTTTATCCACTTTGCTGTAGTAATTTAAAGAAGTATAACAAGCTCTCTTCAGTACCTATGGAATGAGTTTCTAATGCTTTTCCATAGGAACTAATTAACCATGCAATTTAATACACAAGACAAACATTTTAATTTAATGTGTTTTTTTTTCTAGTCTCCTTTCGGATTTACTTCCTATTATATACTTATTTACCGCTGTACTCAGAGTCATTTAATGGTTATTTAACCCTGTCCTTAGAAATAGTTTTCGGAACAAAATCGTTACGTAATCAAGCAATCGTTTAAGTAGCCATTAAATGTATCTAAATACAGCATTTATTCAGAAATCTGCAAATCTACTTATTTAAGCATGACTTCTGTTTTTCCTTAACTAGTCTGCAAAACATCTCCATTTGAAATTTCATTACAATCGGCCCATTAGATTTGTCGTGAAAGCGTCACAAAAGTAAAATTACTTTCGCATTTACCTATAATTTCAATAAGGAGGTATTTGTATGAATGGTATTATATGAAAGACTTGTATTTCCTTGAATGAGTGTGTGGGCAGTTATGTGTAAAAGTCAAATAATACTGACATAACTATCCATTCCATGAATGTAATAGAAAAATGACGTCACCAACCATTTTAACCATATAATTATTATAACCAACAAATATTTATTTTCAAACAGCATACAATTTTTATATACATATTTGACTGCCTCATTGGTCAAGTGATCGTAAGTGCGACTGCCGACAAGGGCCTCGGGGATGATTCGAAAGCGCGGAGTCAAAAATTGTGCCCAGTATATGGCAATAGGCTCATCCCCTATTACATGGAGCTTATAACACAAAATAATGGTGAAAAGTCGGTGTACAATGTATAGCGACATTACATGCCATAATGTGCACCTCTGCCTACCCTTTCAAAAAGAAAAGGCGTGACGTTGCTTTTTAAAACAGCATAGAAACAACCATTTAACCCACAAATATTGTCCTAACTAACTAACGTAACTATCCTTCAACTCAAATCATCAATTTCCTTAACAACAAATAATAGCAACAGGGAAATTAAAAGGTCCCTTCCTAATCTTTGTATCTGATTCGTCATCAGTCGCCAATCTTCCGCGTGTTCCTCAAATGGCGCGAGTCCTTGTCAGTTTGCATAGAAACCAACAATCGATTGTACACCCACACTTGTAATACGGTTATTACGTGATGTCCTATTACTATAATACACCTAATATTGTTTTTCCTCTCACTTTTAATTCCTACAAGGTTGTAGTGTTATTTTTTATTGTTTATTGTTGATGTAGATGAGCTGTGGGCTGATGCGAAGTAGAATAAGTACGTTAATGACCACTTCTACGCTTCTCGTAACGTAAGAACCGACTTATAGTTCTTTTCTACCAGAGATGTGCTATGCTACGTTTCTGTGGATGCGTTTGGCTTCCACAAATCATATTCATTGGTAAACATAGCTGGAAACAGATTCAACTAAGCTCTAATTGTATATGGCTTTCCTACTATCGATACATCGTTTACTCGAGCTGCGCATCTTCCTCGCACAGCTACTTTGCGGCGGCGCATCTTCATAGCACAGCTACATAGCTTAGTATCAGTGGAAACGGTTACATAGTTTCACAGCTTAGCTATTACATCTTCGTAGCATAGCTACATCTCTGGTGCAAAAGCAACCATAGGGACTACACATTTAATAGACAACTGGCTGCAAGGTTTTCTGATCAACTGGAATAAATAAAGCAGTCTCGTCAAGCGCAGAAATTAAGTATGGCAAACCCCACTTCTGTAGATTCAGTCCATAAACCAGTAATGAACTATCGCGGACTGCTGATGATGCTTAATTGGATTTTGTCATAGATAAAGGTTTTATCAAACACAGCAATCATTGATTTTGACGTGCTTATCAATGTGTCCTATGTTGCTCTATAAATTGTCCATTAACAAAGTTGTAAGCTTCATTTACCTAATCGCGACATTATCGATACCGTAATCTCCCTTAATTACTTACTACTAAATTAATTGAGATTATCGGTTTAGTACTCGTAAACGTGACTGCTGAGTTGGTGCGACTAGTAAAACTACTTTTTCCATTTAGGAGTTCTTAGTAATGACGTAGAATCAATAGGTTTACTTTAAAGAGCTAGCTGCGCCACAATCGAGAGTGTGAACGCTCTGCTGTGAGTTTGGAAGTTAAAAACGATCACGCTTAAAAGAAAATGCTGCTTTAACGCCTCTGTATATTATGCAGTCCCCTAATCAGTTTCATAGCATCAGCCTATAAGTGGCCACTGTTGACCAAAGGCGTCATCTCACATGGAGAAGGATTGAGCACTAATCACCACGTTTGCTCAATGCGGATTGGAAATTTCAAACTTCTAATAATAATTGGAACTTATAAGCAGGTTTCCTCACAAGGGAAACCTTGTTACACCGTTTTTTAGTGATGTCTAAATAATCTTAGTAAGTACATATAACTCAGAAAAAGTCATACTTGCCATTGGCAGGTTTCGAACTAATCAGTTTAATTTTGATAAATCTACTCTACCGTCATACAATTAAAAGAAGCGTATTAAAACAATATCAGAACACAAAAACGTCAGAAAAAATCCATTCCAAATCCTCTTCAAAACCAAACCAAATGCCAAAGTCGTAAAAAGTACAGTCATACACAATATCGGTCACGATCGCACGAAATATTCACGATGCATACATACACACAAACATTACACGGTAAACGTGCATCGTGCATTATTCGTGCATGCACATTACGTACCCATAATGTTGCGTACCATTGCCGAAGGTACCATTCGTGCATTTTAATGGCAATGACTTTCTCGCTATAATGTCTAGGAACTTATTTAAATATTTGTTCTTCCCTATCGTATTGATATCGTGTCTCTGTTACAATGAAGGAGTGTTATGTAAGATAGTAGTTGTTGAAGAATTTACCTTCCTATTAATACCTTAATCGGCAATAGCGTGTGGATATGCCAATGGTTTTTATGCGGTAAACAAATATTTATTTTGTCATTCTGACAGCTACCTTGGGAAAAATGTTTATTACCTACATACAGCTCTAGGTATTTTTCCTAGCCCTTTTCTTAAATAGTAATAAAATAGACCAGAAAGGCACTTTTGAACGTCAAAGCACTTTTATCTGTCTCCCGGTCAGTCCTCTAGTGAAGCTGGAGTGGAGAAGAACGAGCAATAAATTCAATAAGCTACTCTTTTTCAATCAGGTTCACAATACGATTCTTAGTTACATGCCAATACTCTGATCGAATTTACCTTTTAATCGAATTCGAACATCAATAGATAACATAACATCATATCAAGAAAACGTCACAACGAAGCTACATAGCATCCACGCAAAACCCTGACATACCTAAATACCTAATCAATGCATCTGTGCCGACTATCAGTAGTACATAGGCAACCAGTTAGCAGCTGATTAGCTAATCAAAGGCCTGTCTATGACCTGGCTAGTCATTACCATGCAGTACTTAGACTTAGCGTACAATTTGCCTTGCCTACGCTATAATAGGGTGTAGTTACCGTCGCATAATAGCACCTATTACTGGTATTACCTATTTAATTTATATCAGAACTAGCAGCTTTTGCTTGCATGAATTTGTCTACGAATATGTCCTTTTCTATACTCCCAAATATAGTATGTAAAGTCGCTGTACAGTGCCTCAATCTTCCATCATTAGGTACTAAAACTTAAAAAAGGCAAATGCCTTCGGTTTTCATTACCGCCGCCATATTTTAAATTGGGAAATTGACCTAAATCTGAAAAATACTATGCTGAAAATCGCATCAAAATCGTTTTAACTAAACGTGAGATAATCGTGTACAAACATACATGGATGGTAAAACCAAGAACCTCCACTTTTTATTCGGTTAAAAGGATAGTAATTATCAAACGCCTCAACTATTTCGATAATATTCTAATGGAATCCCAAAAAAACTTGTCAATCCATTAAATGTATTAGTAGAAAAATTCTCTCAATTTCTACCATATTTGTCGAGCTAACTTGGAAATACTGTGTTTGAAACAACCATTAGACAATATTACACTCATTAGAATAATATATGACCGTATGTAATGCTTTCGTGCTGAGATCTCATTGTGTATAATTAAGGTCAATTTGTGTGTATGAACCATTTTTTGTGATTATTTCATATTTTGTCTAATGTTTTCTACCTACAACCCTAAAAACATTGTAGAAGCAATTTCATTACAGCGCTCTGTTTGAATGGGAAGGCTTGTAGAGATCGAAGCGATGTAAAGGTCGATTTTCATATCGATAGACTGATGTCAGAAGATATTCAGATCCACATCCAGAGCTGTATTGTCCTTTTTTTTTTGACCCCAAGGTGGAAAATCCTCATGGAGCCCTCTCGTCTAAGGCAAACTAGTTAAGTGCCTAAAGCGCCAAGTTACAGGGACCCGCGAGACACGCGTGCCCAACTGACTCATAGAGATTGCCAATGTCACCACGACATAAAACAATTCCTAGATAGTTTTCCACCTGTGTTCACAGCAAATATAATTCCAAAACGGTGTATTTGAATGACATTCACGTCTTGTATAGGATTACTCATAGTTAGGTTCTCACAGTATCGTGACGGTTGCGGAGCCGCGGAGTGGGGGCGTGAGGTCGGCGCCTACGCATCACTGCGCGCAACCTGCCGGCTGTCGGCTGTCAATCGACTTTACAATGACATTACTTGCGGGATCCCACTTCCGTAATACGGTAGACATTTTGTTTAAGGAAGTTTTCGAGACATTTTAATTGTGTCGCTGTCTTTGTGTTTTATTTTTTAGTCATCTACTTTTTTTTGTAAAGACCTACTTGGTTCTTTTCATTTAGACTTGACTCTCCTATTTAGGTTTACATTTTAATGAAATTCTGTATGCGATATCTTAAAGACTAGTAACAATCATGAGGGATGATTTGAAGCATCCTCATCCCTATATCGGTCATTATTGAGCATCACCCTTAAAAAATTAAGACTATATTGGCGCCTATGTAGGTTTGAAATTGAATCATTATTACATTAGATAATACTCTTTATGAAGACTATCTACCATCACGCCAGGACTTTAACGCACGTAGCAACAAAGCACAAGAGTTAATAAGTAAAGAGATACTTATTAAGATAATAATAAAGTCCTATTTTAATCACTTGACACACATTTTCTTTGTCTTAAGATCAAGAACGTCCTTACTTCATTATTTACTTATTTTCTATACGCGTCTTTGTTCGTTTATTAATAGTTATGTCAACGAGATGTGTTGTTCAGATGCATAATGCTCTTGGATGCATTGTGTTATCTCTAAATAACTGAAGGTGTCTCATTCTTGTAAGAAGATGGGACTACAGTGACAGATGTGGACAAAGATTAAACCTAGAGTTCGCCACTAGGCAAGCTCCTCATGCGTTCTCGGTGGTCCTAATTTTTTTTTAGCAGTTGGGCTCGCGCATTTCGCGACGTCCTGTAACATACGCATTGAGTACCCACTATCTTACCCTTAGTCCGAGTTTTGCTTTACGTTAAACGAAAACGATATGAGTGCGCTTTCGGCCCTCTTATTAGTTAGTTCATTCGTGCCGGCCAATCAGCGCGCCGAACGCGCTGTTTCGATTGCTTTACGGATCGATAACTGGTCACCTTTTTTGAAACATCTAACAGTATTTTTTTTCTTTCAGCTATCGCCTTATTTTACCTTATTTTTCATTTGAAACTAATTAAAGTAATTTTCTTGTCCTTCAGGCTCGGTTTCAACAGAAACAAATGCAGGAAAGGGAGATGAAGATTGCGTCTTTGTACGAGGCGCAGCAGGCGAGGGCTTTGGACAGGGTTCGACACTCGCCCAGTAATGTGGGACACGCCTCGCCACCACTGCCACCAGCTACACATCAGCCAGGGAAGGTAGGATTATCCAGTCAAAAATAAAATAGAATTCATTGAAAGTAACCACCGTACTAGTAATGAAATGGCTACGTAACCCAGTCCTTAGCAATTGTTTACTGAACAAAATCGTTATAGTTTAAGTAATCATACAATGACTGAGTACGGCAGTAGGTAGGTAAGAGACAATGTTAAGATTCCATTCAAACATATAAAGACTTATTGTTGTCGACTAACTATTCAGATCTTGATGATATTGCGTGATAGTTTTCATGAATAAGGTAATCGGTATACTCGTTTTAATGAATAAGGGCTTGTAAGTTTGTACGAAAAACCGTGAATCGTAAATGATCTTTAGTGTTTGTTTTCGTCCTATTTGGATAAAGTGCTTGTTACTTTTTAAATAAAATAAATATAATACGTACAATATTCCTATGAAGTATGAAGGTAAACCGAAACATGCCTGTTTGACAAAGTGCGTCATTTGACACCGTGGGGCGGGACGTCGGGAAAGTGACGCGAGTATTTATGTAGAAAAATACCTCCATTATACACAGGTGTGGGGCTCATTGCCGTTCCCACCAATGTTTATACTTTGGCTCCATTTAATATTCAATAAGTGGTGTATAACATTATAATAATGCTGTGGTAAAGAACTTACTTCGATAAGTACGACAATAATTACATAATTATTGTATCTTTGTAAGTGAATGTTGAAAATGACATTAATTGATCTATTACATTTTCATTTTACATGGTATAGTAATGTTATACGGCCCAAATCTGCTAATCAACCGTTTTTTAAATCTAACTGTTCAATGCTTGCTACACAAACCTAGAGCATGGTACCTATTTTTGTTTTATTTTATTTTTATTTTTTGATGGGGTGAGAATCATCCAATGTCTGCACCCACCTTGGGTAAAGCGAGAGAATTGTCAGACTCTTACTGACTAAAACCACCCTATTCCTTCCCCGTCTTTGAGCCCCCTCTCCCGTTCGTTAACCTCTCCGGTAACCTTTTACGTTAACTCCTTTAGTATTTTTCAATAGTAAACTCATTCATACTTCACCAGGTACGACAGATGTTTGAGGAACGCAGAACGAAAGCTGGTATCGACAAGAGTTATCCTCTACAGCCTATACACAACACAGACAGGCCGGCAGCCAGGAAACCCCTGCCCAACGGATACAACAAGGTGGCCACCTCGAAGGTCACGGTCGAGAGGAAAGTCAACAAGACACATACTATCAACTCACACAGCGTGAAACGGCAGCAGGTGCATGTAAGTGATTTTGAATTAGTATCTAAGGAATTAGAATATTAGTAGCATAGGACGTCCACCCACAATGTGTCAGACGACCTGATTAACCCTTCGATTGAGCCTCAACCATGTGGGTCCTACCACCTGACCACTAAAGGGTTAAGGTCGCAGGGAGCCGCTGGATGCTGGTCGCTTCTAACTTGGCTATCTGGAAGTCATTGGGGAAGGCCTATGTTCAGCAGTGGACGTCCTGTGGTAGATATGGTGATGACGATCTGAGGAACCGGACTTTGACTAGGTACTATTGTTCTAACATAAATCTAATTCAAAAATAAAACTGCCCGTTCCATCCGCAAAGGTACTGACTAGCGAATTTCTTGTTAATTCGTTGGTAGTGGTCGTGTAATACTGATGGTATTGCGAGTGTTCATGAGTCGTGCGGATCACTTGCCATCAGGTGTGATCGTATACTCATTTGTCCCTAATACCAGTAACTCACGTGATGTTTAGGAAACTGCAACAATATCTGATATTACGTCAATGAGGACTATGGTTCAATCCCATACAACGAGTTAGATAAGTATTTACTTTATAAACCCCCTTATTTTACTAAGTTAAGCCGTTCTATCACCACATTGATAAATAAAGTTACCGTTATCCATTTATTTACAGAAAACAGAAAACATAGTAAACGGCTCCGGTGATCTCAACCATAACCACGAACCGGACATGAACTCTGTCAAACATATTGTAAGTTCTTCATGTATTTTAACCACAAGTTTTAAAAAAAGCAACCTTTTACCCTTTTTACCCTTTTTAAAATCAATATGTCTAATTTTTTTCCGCCATTTCTCAAACACGTCTAGCTGCCACAAAGCAACGGCGAAGTGATACTCCCGAATACGGACGAGCTCGACAAAGCCGATAACAACTACCTTCTGGAGAACGAAACGTTCCCAGAAGCCCTAGCACCTACTCCTACGCCAAGGTCACCCGACCCACCCGCTGTTACCAAGAAACCTCCACCTAGAAGGTAAGACCAGCTAAAACTATAAAATCCTTAATTTTTTCATTATCTATGTCAATTAGGAGGGGACCAAGTTGATAACTGAGAATTCCGAAAATTAGAAATCCTACTACTTCAATTACTACAAAAAAGTCGTGGCTACGCAATATCCAAGAGTGAACCGGTATAAACCCTGTCATTCAAACAACTTTTCCGCCCGACCAACGCTAATTTAAGAAGTTGACGGCCAACCTTCAGGTATGAAGTGGCACCATAAGAAGAAGAATTACTACTCCCCATATATTCTTCTCCTCAGGCCTTACGACAACTCGAACCCTCCTGGTTAAGTCGATTGGACCCCTCATTATTCATTTGCTAGCCAGTCAGTTTATTTATCGACAACGCGATCATCATCATTTTCATTATATTCTTTTCGTTCATATTTTAGAAGTCCAGCTCAAAGAAGCAGTCCAGCCAAAACGAAACCTCAGCCGTCCCCAACAGCTGCCACACCAGCTCGAAGGACCACAAGTGATAATGCTGTAAGCACATCATTAAACTCTTTCATTTTTACTAAACTACTATTGGTATTAAACCAAAGAGGTGAAATAAGAAAAAATGTCGTTATTACTGGCCGTTTTAAAAAAAAAATAGGTTGACACTTGAAAAAATAAATGTCATTCTAAATTCGAATTCAGTGACTTTTCGCCAGTCTGCAAAATTTTGTTTGTCAATATGACCGAGTAAATTTTTGTTAACATAATTATATTTTGGTGTTTAAATTATTTAATGTTTAAATGTTAGCTGTCCGAGGCACCGCTTACCAATAGTTATTTCATGTGATGTGTTCAGGTACCGGAGAGCAACAAGGCCCGCGGGGCCATGCATCGAACTGTTAATCCGGTGAGCAAACCATTATAAAAACCGTCTTCATATTAATTAATTATGCACTAAATAATATTATATTGTCATTTTTTTCATCCACGATTTTATTTGCACGACACAGTGTGACGTAGATCTTAAATGACAACGCAGTGACAGCGAATTTTCATAGGTACAGTAGTGCCATCTATTGACAGGGAAGTGAACTACGCATATGTTTTCTATGGGGGATATGGGCTTTCGCCGCACACGGTTGGCGCCGGCGGCGGCAGCTTGCTTCTTGTGGCCCGCACCGGCGACTAAACGT